>NW_015112790.1:404104-423303 GCF_001443285.1 Poecilia latipinna | reverse complement strand
ATTGACTCATTATAAGTCTCTACAGACCTGAATGAGGGAAGTCAACCTTTTGTTTTAGCAGGGATGCTCTCCTGATCTGTACCGTCAATGTGGCCCGTTGAGGGGGGCCAATATGCTGAAGTGGCCCTCAGTGAAATTGAGTTGGACACCCCTGATGTAGACACAGGGAGAGGATGCATTGTATATATATTCAGACATGTAAGCAACACAAACAGTGACATAATGATGTTATGAGAAGCACTTCAGGCCTCCTCCAGGCAATTCTTCAGATGTTTTAGCCAACAGGTATTCCTCTGCTGTAGGCCATAAATTCTTAAAGGTTTGTGCGTAAAATAACAGTTAATTGCTTTGGGGAATCAAAGGTTGAGAAATCATATTTTTCTTTGCCCTTTCCCATAATAAAGAGTAAGACTGAAAATGGGAAAACAACTGAAAGTGAAACATTAAAAAAAGATTAAAGAGGCAATAAATCTGAAATAAACACAACATTAAAGCTCAAGGTGTTTCTGATACTCTGTGTCCTCCCTCATGTTTGGTTTATCTTTAACCTCAGAGGCTGAAGCACTCAGTGTTTGGCAACATAATCTGTAAAACTGTAAAAACACGACATTGTAAAACAGACTCTTTATTCTCTACCAGATATAATGTCAGCATAAAGTAAATCTCACCATGGCTGTAAATAAGAAAACTAGGAGTGTTTTTAGGAAAACACACCAATACGAGTTCTAACAGTTTCTATTGAAATCTACAGAGATTTGAGAGGTTATACAGTGGAAATAAAAAGTATTCCCATCCTTGGTCAAATGTGGGCTTTGTGACCAAATTAATGAGACCAATAAGAAATATTTTAAAACATTTCCACCTTTAAAGTGACAATTCAAATTAACCGAAATTAACCATATTTCTTGATGCTCTTTTAGTGATTTTAATGATGCACCAGGTTGTTTTAGTCCCAAATCTTTTGAAATGATGACCAAGAATTTGAATTTTATCTCAGTATTTTGAAAATTTTTGCCAATCCTGGATATTTTCATTAAAAAAAAGGCTTCTGTCATTAACCCAGTATATTTAAATAAACAGGCAGGATGCAACAGATTGTTGACGCATCACAGTCAGTACTTGCCAGAAACCGCTGCAGCTTTTTTAGCGATGCTGTCAGCCCACTTCCTAACCAGTTTCCCTTTTACATTTTCAACAATTCTGGAGAAACATCCAATTTTTGCAGGGTCACTGCTGTCACATATTTGTGACTGGTGCCTTCATACTATCAGATAATTTAAATTTTTGTAGCTTCTCTGCGAGTTATTGCAAATGAGCAGATGTCAAAAATATTTCTGTAAGAACAGCTTAAGTTTATTTTGGGTTTGTCACTTTGGGTTTGACACGAACCAAGAAAGGAAGACTGATGAAAACGGGATGAAAAGGTGAATAAAATAGATTATTTATCTAAGGCTGTGCATATTCATGCAGCAAGTTAATGCAACTTTTATTTATTTCTTCATGTTTCCTCCAGACAGATTTAAATAAAACACCTAAAGATGGAAAAGTTATAAAAGAATTGAATATTATCTAATTTCTCCTATCACAAAACACTGAAATGCACATTCGAGATCTGCTCCGTACTGAACACATTTAGATTAATGCTGTGACACAGTTTGTGACGGTGCAAATCTGTCTTAATCAGATCTTCAACCCTTAAAGGAACAGTTTATAACTTGTCATCTGTGTGAGAGCAGTCACTCACGTGTAGACTTTAAGAACAAAATCTTTCTCCTCTTTGAGTTCTGAGATGATCTGCAGGACGTCGCTCATGGCCAGAACAGCGCAGCCGTACGGTCTGCGATACTGGACATGTGGCGGGCCTTTCTTACTGTCATTCAGCAGCATGCGACCTGTAAAAAGGATCAAATCGTGTAAAGTTTTGCTGAACTGCATGGAAGAAAAATTGTGGTAATTTATACATAAATTACCACAATTTATGTATAAATTACCACAATTTATAAGTAAATTGTGGTAATTTATGTGTAAATTGCAACAGATTCAAAAATCCAAAAGTATTTTTGATTAATGTTTCTGTACAAGCCCAAAAATACAGATCTTTTTATTTTCAGCTGATTTTTGCCCGTGTAAAGTGTTAAAATCTTTATAAGGTCGTCTTCTTTGCGATACTGGAAGGCATTTTATACAGTACTGTGTAATAGTATTTGCTTTCTTCTTTGTCAAATGAATTTTTTCAGGTCATCAAATAAATTTTTATACCATACAAAAATAACCTGGGTAAATACAATAAACAATTTTATCAAGAAAAAAACCCCATCAACCTAACGCTATATAAAAAGCTTAATAAATGGTTGTTCTTCACTTGGCAGCAAAAACTGCCACCAGGGGTTTGTGATAACTGGCAATGAGTCTTTTCAATCACTGTAGAGGCTTTTTGGCCCACTCCTCTTTGCTGATTTAGTTTAAATTACATTGGAGGGACTTTTTGTTTTTTTTTAAGCATTTAGAGTTGGACTTATTGCGGTGATTTAGAACATTGTTGAATGTTTTAGAACATCTTAGGACATTGACTTTGGTATCTCTTTTTCTTTGATAAAAGAACAGAATTAATGCTCCAATGTTCCAAAAAAAAGTTCTACTTCAGTGTCTCCAGCCTACAGAATATTTTAACTAAACATCTTAGGGATCATGAAGAGGTTTCATGACAAATATGAGACAGGTCTTTGTGCATCTTTTGGTTTGCAGTGGTTTTGGCCTCGGAGCTCTGGTAAGGATGACATACTGGATGTGCCAAGTCTCAGTCTTAGTGCTGAATCATGAACACAGGTCTTACCTGATGCAAGTGAGGCCATCAGCGCTTTAGATATTGTTCAGAGTTCCTTTCTGATCTCTTGGGTGAGTTGTTGGTGTGTAAAATAGTTCTGGTTGGTTGGACGATTCACCACTGTTCCATGTTCTCACTAATTGATGATGATATTTCTTATTGTATTTTACTGGAGCTTCAAAACCTATGAAATGGATCTGTAGTCCTTTCCAGACAGATGGATTTCAATGACTTTGTCATCGGTTCTTAATACCTTTATTGATTAAATGAAGTCATCATTTGAAAACTGAGTTTGTATTTATTCCATTTATTTTTACCTGACAGTTGTTTGATGATCTGAAACATTTACTTGTAAAATAAAACAGCTAAAGTAGAAGAAATGTCAACTCACAGATATGTTTTCACTGCGATGTAAGAGTTATAGTAAGATCGGTCAAACCTGTTCGAATAACTTGTGAGACGATGTAGAGTTCTCTCTTCATGTCTTTGTTGCTCAGATCCTTCAGTCCGAAACAGCAAACAATAAAACAAAACAGTTACTGTCAAGAAAACAAATTAGTCTAAAACAATTGTCTGAACATGTGGTTTGTCTTGTACTGAGCAGAATTATTGTTAGTAACCAGCCTAGAACAGAAACTGATGAAGAAGGAGACCTTTGATTGACCCTAAGCTTTACTTTGTGTCTGAGTTATATGAGTGACTTGTTGCTTTACATTTCTGCTCAAACCAACAAAATGACGCAGATTGACTGAAATGAAATGGCAAATAAACAGTCTATGGCACCTGCTAAAGATGTTCCAGCAGTTGAATAGTTTTGCAATATTCAGTACTAATTAGATCCTCTAACACTGACCAAATCCATGTTAGAGTTTTTATTTACAAATTTGTACTATAACAGAAAATACATATTTCCTATATCTTGTTTTTCCCTTTCCTTTTTTTCCAAATAAGTCTCCAGGCTGATGCGACCAGGCATCAACAGGGGGCAATGCAACCTTACTTTAATCATGCCCGACTAGTTTCTCTGATTTTGCCTTTGAAATAGCAACAAAATACATGTTGTTTACGCGTGTTTGTCCTGGTTACCGTGAACAGCGCACACAGCCGGTCCACCTTCTCTGGATTCTTTGGTCCTCCGTTCTTGTTTAATCTCACCATGAACTTCTCGCTGAAAAACACAATCAAAGGCTTTAGCTTCATGTTTCTGAGTCCTTGGTTTTCGGACATCTGCAGGGATGTTGCTGCACGTCTGATCTCAGTCCTGGAGGAGAGGAAATCAAAGGTGTGAGGAAAAAAAAGTCATTAATCCTTTTAACTGATCAAGGTCAAATTAATCATTCTTTTAACTAGATGCAAATCATATCAGCAAAATATTATCCACTTTCATTTATATGCTTATTATTTATTTTTTATTTAAACTGTTTCAGTTTCATTTATTTAAAATGCTGTGACACCTCTAATATTAGTATATAACTTAATATAAACTGACAACTAAATTTAGCAAAAGTGAAAATGCACATTAAGGGTATTTTACTTTTGAGTTCAGTCTTTCAGACACTACTGCTCCCATGACAGGTTGCCTGGAGGCAGAGCAGAGGGAGCTTTAGGGGACATACTGAAGCATTACCACTGAACGGAGGACATTTTGTCATAGCTTAATAAATATTAAACAAGAATGCTTTTTTGTGGCTCTTTGTCTGCTTATTCATAATCCCAGATGAAAACAGAAAGGAGAGCGCAAGGTCAAGCGGGCAGCAGAGCGGAAACAAATACACTTCTTTTTTTTGAGCTCCTTCAGATGGATTTGTTTTTGCTTCTGTGGTGTGGTTACCTTTTCTGGATATGTCTAGGCAATATGCCAGTTAGTCATCTACTAATTTTTTTCCAAATTCAGTCATTTTGCCACTACAAACTTGAATGCCTTATAGTGGAATATCATATGTTAGGCTAATAACAACTAATGACAAATTGGAAGGTAATTATAAAATGGTTATAAAAACAAAAATATATTTGTACCTTCCTAAACCAGTATTTTGCAGAATCATGTTATGTTGTAATTATAAATTGTATAAAGTCTTTTTGGGGAATGTCTCTACCAGTTTTGCACACTAAGAGTCTGACATTTTTGCCCATTTGGTTTTCTAAATCAACTCTTGTTATGTTTATTATACTGGCAAACTTTTGTCAAAAGGCATCTGCAGTCACCATACTGCTTATAAACTTTACTTGTATAAACTTCGGTAACTTTGTGGCAAGGAGAAAAATATAAAATGGACACAAAAGGAACTATACTGAACTCACATTAATGACACAATTTTGATCCACTAACTTCACATTTATTGGCAAATAGTAAAAAGTTTTTTGCATTAACATTTGGGTCTCTGAGCTCAGGAAATAGGTCAGGAAAGAACCCAAATGTTGTCTTTGTTTGGCAGAATGAAACTATAATCTTTATAAACAAAACCAAACGCTCTGCATGAGCAGAACTTACTCCAACTGAGAAGTAAATAAACAGAAAGCTGAAATAAATAAGAGACAAAGCTGGCCATTCGTATGGAATAAAATCACAATCTGACAGCGAACTACTCTGGTTTGCAGAAATACACATACCCCTTAAAACTTTTTTTCACTTTTAGTTAAGTTACAACCACAAACTTCAAACTTCAAACATTTGTTAATGAGATGTTAAGTGATGGACCAGCAACACAGTAGAGCATCATTGTGAATGACATAAAAAATTTCATGTTTTTTTTTATTGTAAAATAAAAAATAAAAATGCATGAGTTGAATTTGCATGAGTTGAATTTGCAGTCTCTTTTATGCTTATTACTAAAAACAAAAACAAAAAAAAACAGTAGTGCAACCACATACCTTCAAAATGTACTTAACTATAAGAGTCTACCTTTATGTTTTGTTAGAAAACATTAGTGAACAACCAGGATTATGAAGTCAAAGGAACACAGCAGACAGTAGGTCATAAAATAAATCCACCATCTGAAATTGGAAATAGTACAGAAGATTATCCTTAGTTAAACTTCCCTATAAACACAATATGCCCAGCCCACTAAAAACAACATCTGAACGCTGAAAAATAATCTTCTTATAGTCTTTATTACAGACACACAACTATAAACAAGCTACTCTCAGGTTACTGTTAACTTTGAAATTCAGAGTTTCCTGCAAAGGCCAACAAATCCCCACAACACACGCTATGTTGCCGCCTTTAAACAGAAACGATTTATTCCAATCCCCCAGTGATACTGCAGCCCAAACAAATACAACAAAAGAAAATAAATATGTTTTTGTCCATAAACAGTAGGAGAGTGGGACTGCTGTGTGTGTGTGTGTTGGTAGGTGGGAAATAAGAGGTGATAAGGCGTGAAGAAAGACTGAGATACAGTCAATCTTTGCTCCCGTGTTGCTGGTGGATTTCTATTGATTCAGAAAGTGACTGTGGTAAGGATGCTGCAGATGATGAACTGAACATAAAAATGCAACAAAACAAGATGCATTCAGAACGATTCCTGACTGAATCTAATGTATGCAAGCACAGAAGAAATCAAGTGTGAACATACAGACACTCACTCATATATACAAAGTAACGCACGCAATAGTATGCATGGATGCACCAAATCAGATGAATACTCACTGTGCTCAGTCACCACATACACATAATACACAGAGATGTATAAATAGAACTGCAAGGTATTCTCTAAATACGCCATGTCTGCAAAGGAACCTCATGACAAAAACATTTACGCTGTGTTTATCAAGAAAATGTTATTTTTTTAAATGTACGTATTAAAATTCAGTGACTTATGTTAGTACCACATAAAGGTTTGAAATCTAAAAACTAGAAAGTTCTATCTGTAAGTAAAATTCTAAAAAGTGTGGCATGCATTTATATTTAGGTGCCCTCTGTGAATATGCAGAATATCATTCTACCTCTATGTCATAATTTTGGTAAATCTTTAAACTCCATACAACTTAATTAAAAAGGAAGACTGATTAAATTAAAATCTAGTGTTTTAAAGCTCCTGTGGGATGTTATCATGAGGGAACTAAGTCATACTGACCAAAATAAACGCACTGATCCGACAACTTTCCATTCAAAAAACTGAAATTCTTCACACATACACGCACACACACAGCACACTCACTACTTCAGTTAGTTCAGATTGACCTAATTTCAAAACTTACTGCCTGATTTCTCCAAATTATATTGTGGGTGATCCTGCACAACCTTATTGTGTGACTACAGACATTTAAACATAGGTATTCAGTATGACATCATATGACTTCACTAGAAACAACAGGCCTTTGCTGGAAAAATACACTTATATAACAGTGTTCCTGATTAAATAAGAAATAGACAATTGGAAGAAGGTGAGACAGAAATATTTGGACTCAAGTGATTTTAATGTTCAAAAATTTTGACACGACAGGATTCAGAGAAAAATCTGCTGTCAAAATGGGGTCTAAAGTCAAAATGGGGTCTAAAGTCAAAATGGGGTCTAAAGTCAAAATGGGGTCTAAAGTCAAAATGGGGTCTAAAGTCAAAATGGGGTCTAAAGTCTTTCCTAATCATAGAAGAACAAAAACAGTGTTGCTGCTGAAATGGAGAAGGACCATTAGCAAAAGCTGGTTGTAAAATATTCAGACTTTTACACAGTTGGTTGCTATTAGCTCAACTATCACTTTGTGTTTCATCACTTTTATAGAAAATTTTTCACAGAAATGCTGTTTGGAGTTTTGCCAGCACTGATTATTGTATCTATTTTTTCATCTTCACAACAGAAACAGGATAACTAGAATTACTTGTTTATGTCTGTTTATGTGACAGACCAACACAAAGTTTTAGACAACAGTTAAATAATATGAAATGAATAATTTCCTATCAGAACTCAGCTGATGAATAAATAAAGTCCATTTGTATGTACATTAATCCCAGTATGAATCCAGCTGTTCTAGGATTTCTGAGAGTTTTGTTAGAGAACATCAGTAAGCTAATGAAGACCAAGCAGCACAAGAGGTTAGTTGTGCAAACGTCCAGAGAAGTGTTCGGTTGTAAACAATAAAACAAGCTTTAAACCTCTCAAAAAGGAGCATTTAACCCATGAAAAACCAAGCCTTCTTCTAACTTTTAATTATATTTTACTTGTATTGGTTTATAACACATAAAATCCATGTGAAACACAATAAAATCATTCTCACTGCACATAAAAGAAAATAGCAATGTGAAAACAAAAAGTAATTACAAGGAAAACAGAAAATGTTTAAATGAGATGAGCTAAAACTTGTGTGAGCCTCCAAAGACTAATTAATTTGAGAAAACCTAAAATAGAGACAAATATTCTAACAGAAAACTTCCACATTCTTTCTCCCTTATTAATAAAGAACAGCAGAAAACCTTTTTCCTGGGATTTATGTTCCCCCATGTAATAATAATTGTTTTGAGGAGGAAGAAGACTAAAAAAGAGAGAAAAATAATGTATGACAAAACTCAGCATGAATCTAAGTTATACTGTGACACTGCAGTCAGTGAGAAAGAGAAAGGAATGGAGATTACAGGTTTAGTTGCACAAACACTTTTATAGGTTGAACTGCTTTGAAGGGAAACCGTCTTGGTGGAAATGTTGAGTTTAATGGCTTTAGGATGTTTTGGAGAGAGAGACAGGCCTGACCTCCCATCTGAGCACCTCGGAGGATCAGGTCCTGCTATTAGTGTCCTGTATGCCGAGTCATGACAGAGACAGAAAATAGGCCCTCAAGGTCAAAAATATTTGTGGGCTCAGCTGTGCTTTTGTTATGAGAGGGCAGAACCGCTTAGCTGGTTTGCAGCAACGAGCGAAATTAAAGAAGCAAAAACAAGATAAGATGACAGAGCGTTTCTTGTGCCCCTATTTATTTCATTAATGGACTGTTATCCTCCTCTCTGCAGGAGCACAAACACACGCACGCACGCACGCACGCACGCACACACACACACACACACACAGCCACACCATCACAGTTGACCCACATCAGCCTCTTTACTGACGTTAACTATTATTCGTCTGTTAGCATTGTGTTTTCTCTAAGAATGTATAATTGATGGGCATTCATTAGGAAGGGAGGAGGGAGGTGGGGGATCATTTATTATTAATAAGTTCTGTGTGGCCACTTGCTATTACTTATTCTACTTTATTAAGGAGATATGAGACAGGGAGGGGCGCATGATGGGAACGAGCACTACAGTGCAAAGTGGTAGAAAAGGACAATATTCTGTGAACGCAGGCAACAATGGAGGTAATGATTATAACACCTAGTGTAAAAAGTTTTTGCTTACAGATTTATTCTGTTATTGCTTTTTGTCTCCATCATTTGACTTTAACATTAAAGATAAAAAGTGCCATGCAAAACAAAACAAACAAACAAAAAAAAAACAGTAAATCATTTATTAGGAAAAATGCTATCCAAAAAAACCTTGTCCTATGAGAAAAAGTAATTGTCCCATAAATCTAACAGCCCGTTGGCACAATTTTAATTTCACCATTGTTTTAACTCAGTGACAGTAGAGGGCCTGTTTCAGGTCAAGTGGATTTAAGTCTGGACTTTGACTTGATTACTCCAAACCTTCATTTTGTTTGCTTCTGGGCCACTGAGAGATGTTAGTGTTCTCTCTGGCGTGCATTCGATCATTGTCCTGCTGCATAGCCTTAAGTACGCTGGAGCATAAGGTTACAAAGTAATTGCCAGGCATTCTCCTTTGGGATTTTTTGGTAAAGAGACAAAGTCATTGTTCCATCAATTACAAGTTTTTCAGGTCTTACAGCAGAAAAGCAGCCGCAGACCATCACACTATCACCATCACCATGTTAGGCTGTATATGAGATTACCTTTTGTCTTGTCAGGGTACAGATTATTTTACTAAAAGTCTTTGGAAAATAGTAAACAAACAAAAGGCAGTGGTGTTGAGTCAGGTATGGACTCCGGTGTAAAACATCTGTCAAATCTGTGAGCACGCAGCTGCAGAGTGGGGAGAGCTGCAGAGTGGTGACAACCAAGTGGACGGAGGTGCCGAATGGACGAAACAATGTCCATTCAACGAGAATCTATTATAATACTTTTCAGTCTGATAAATGTCAGTGACTTTATTTCTAATCTGTTCTTCATTTTTTAGATCAAAGCATTTTTATAACCTTTTGAGATCTTTTAGCCTACTTCATGCTGCCAGACAGCTTCTACTTAAGTGATGTTTTGACTTGATGGAACTAACAGCAGGCTGGTTTAAGTGAACTCGATATTCTGATAAATGTGGGTTATCACAGAGAATTCCTAATTTTATAAGCAACTATTTTTCCACACAATGTTTGGTAGCTAACAAATAAAATTATAATTTGGAAATGTTGTATTTACCCAGGATATCTTTGTCTGATATTAGAATTTGTTTGATGATCTGAAACATTGAAGTGTGACAAAAAAGCCAAAAGACAAGAACACCATAGGAAGGTGATTATTTTTAGCAGCTCTGTAGACATCCTGAAAAAAAAGTTTATATCATGAGCCTTCATGTCTCAGTGTTTTGTTCCTGATTTCTGCTTCTGACAAATAACTTGATGAGAATGCTCAGTGTTTGTAACGGCCATAGGGGAGAGGATATTTGGCTTAAACGTCCCAATAACCACAGTCACAGAAGAGAATGTTTGTTGATTTATTAAATTATTTCATTTTAGATGTCTTAGGAATTATTGACAGTCCTGTCTTTGTGAACATGACTGATTTCAGGGCTTCTTCATCTTTTGCATATTTTGGCTGGGGAAATCATCTTTCCTTCTTCAGCTTCTGTCAGCATTTCTTTCTTTGAATCATTGCAACTCTAGTGTGAGTAGTCATGAGAAGTCTTAGTTATGGATTTAAATGCTGCAGAAATGTTCTCCTTTCCATTCAAAATGAAGTATTATCTGCAATTTCATCATGCTTTATCACCCAAATCCACGATTTGTCACTTTATAATTTGACTGTAGAAACACTGAGCTCAATTTTATAATCACCTCACAAAAGTTTGCAATATCAATAGACATTACAACTTCCTGTGAAATTTTCATCATCTTATCATCACTGAGCTGAATGGTTTTAACCAAGTTTCCCACAAATCGCATTCATGCATGCAATACCAGCAATAATTCTGTAAAGGAAATGGAGCTTGGTTAAAGTTAAATCAGTGAAACAATTTCATGCATGAACAACCGTTCAGATTTCCTCACAGAGAACTGATGGATGTTTCCTTCCCTGTGAAACTGAACTGATTTGAAACTTTATTAAAAATAATCAACATGTTTTTTGCAGTCAGTTCCCATTTCAGAATCAGATCAATCTGATCCATTCCAGCCACAAACAACACTTAATGCCAGTGTCTGTTAAATGTATTATTATTACACAGCCATGCAATATGTTTGTAAAATAAATTTGCATTATAATCCAGATTAACAAATATTGCTTTTGTGTTTTAAATTTAAAAAATGATTAAAATTCAATAGTGAAAGTCTGACTTACTTAGATCATCAATTATTTTGACTTGTTTATTTAAACACACACACACACAAAACATCAAGGTCATTTTGACTGATCTTTCATTTACTAATCAACAAACAACAACTGCAAAACTAAGCAAAACTGAAATAATTAACATTTATTCATACCTGATGGTTTTTCCCTCCCTCAGATCATAGAGAGAGAAAAATATGTCTGTGTCCTCTCCTATGCTGTTGTAGGTGAAGCTCTTCAGGTTGACCAGTAGGTGGTGTGGTACTGGAACCCTGCATGGTTCTCCGTGTCTCTGCCGGCTATTCTCACCCTGAAAAATCCACAAAGTAAAACATTGACAGTTTTTTTTATCATTTCAAGATCAATTACATATTTTGGAGTGTCATCTGGTGCTTATCTGGGTAAAGATTTAAACTATTGTATCTGTTTCTTAAAACTTGAATTTGTTTTTGAAATGATTTAATCTAGTTATTTATGGCATAGCTTTATTATTTATTGATCTGCATCAGGATTAGATTGTTTGATTTTAATCTTAACTTCAGTGAAAACATTTAATGTAACATTTTACAAATAACTAGTTTACAGTGGAATAACTCACTCCTGAGCTGCTAAGCTTTTGGGTTTTTATATACAAATAAACTTTGGGATCAGAATCATCACCTATAAAGGACTTCTTGGACTGCAGCATTTGGTAAATAATGCATTTATGTTCTGTACATCCACTTCATGGCCTACTAAATGGAGTTTGATGGCCAATATCTGATTTTTATGAGAGCGGGCAAATTTGAAAGCTCATTTATGAGAAAAGGTTTTAGAAAACTTAGAACCTTTTCTCATTAACTGATTAAATAATCTGAATATTTATCTAAAATATTGTAAGTGTATGATCTCCTGATGACGTGAGGCCTTAGTTTTACCTCATCCCTTCATGTTAACTGAAATATTTTACTAAACAAAATGATAGAAAGGCATATCTGGCAGGACTTCAGACTTCATACAGACAGTAATGGAAACATTACCTGTGTGGTGCTCTGCTGGACGCTGTGTCTGCTGGACAGATGCTGTAAAAGACAAAGAAAACATCAGGTTTATTCTGCTTGTGTAGTTTAATCTTCTGCTATACCAAACATACAATTTTGGGATTTTTCAGTTTCTTTTATTTGAACACGTTTCTTTTTTCCTGAATCCATCCTCCTCTCATTTTCTCTTCTTCACATTTTTCTTCTCTGCTCATTTTCTCCTCATCTTTCTGACTCTGCTATTTGTGATCTGTGCTCCTTTCCAACCTTTCTTCCCTCTCCTCTACAGTCGCTCCCTCAGATGATGAAAATATTTTAATACCTCAGAGACTCATTACTCCAACTTAATTTGTCAAGTGGTTTTTGAGTAGAGAGGAAGCAATAAGTCAAATGCTGTTTGATGAATGGGAGTAAGGACCGTCACTGACAAGACGGCTCCAATTATTCCAACCTGAGAGAAACTAGAACCAGCCTGCTGGCATTTTCTCTTGTTTAATCCTAAAACTAAGTTTTAATGAATCAGAATGGGTTGTTTACTAAAGATTGACACTAATAACAGACAAATGCAATTGTATTGGTGCTTATGGCACAGCTGCACAAACACCTGCTATTTCATTAATATGGATTGTGTTTTCAGTGGATGCCAGTTATTTATATAACCACTTGTATGTTATTTAGAAAATCAAGAAAATAATAAAGAATTAATAACTGGCATTCAGATGTATCCATTGAGTACTTACTTTATTAAATAGCAGCTATCTGTTTTAAAAGCTTGTTTCTCTACTCATGAACCCAAAAGGTTTTAGCTTAGTGTTACATGAGCACTGACAGGTTTTTGTGATTTGTCTCTAGTTTTTGTTGGTAACAAAGAATAAGAATAAAACAAACTGGTAAAATGCCTGATATGAAGGCATTTTCCTGTTCTGAGAAACTGTATTTTTTAACACAGTGTTGTAAAGGGATGATCTTCATATGTTTAGTCCTCCTCAGTTTCCATGTCTCTTAATTTCAGATCAGTCTCTAAGCAACAGAAGAAAAGCATTACAGCAACATCAGTGATCCTCTGAGCCTGTTAAGCTATTTTGAATCAAGCAAAAATGTAAAGTTTTTCTAAGAGACCAAGAATCTTCAAGGACGTGTCTCAAACTGCAGCCACATCAACTTTATTAATAAGCTTTAGTTATTTTGAAATAGGTTTTTCATTATTGTAGGTCGGGAGGAAAAATATGTTCTAACTGCAAACTAAACTTTGTTCATATAGCATAAAAATGACAAAAAATAAGATACAGACTTAACTTTAAACATTATAACATGATGCAGTGTGCCCTTGAAAAGAAACACAATTATAAAAGATTTTATATTGCTTAGTAACTTCTGGAACTTCTGTAGTCTGGAAACGATAACCCTAACCTCATAATAAGAAAACATTTATTCAGGAAATGTTCCCAAATCCATCACAGTTCACCTGAGGAGTAGCTGAAAACATTTAGACTGATGCTTTTGTGAACAGAATCATGAAAAACCACAAAAAAGGTCGTGCGGATACGGAGAGTAATTTTGCAGTCATTAGTTCAGATCGTTGGTTCAGCAGTTATGAAGTGACCTGAAGGACTCAGATGAAACAAGCAGCACATGGCTGCAGGCTGCACACTAACATCCTCGCTTCATTTTAGGCCAATTTATACTTTGAGATGGTTGTGGTAAAAATTTAAGAAACACAATGAATTGAAACAAAAGAGAAATTGCTTACTTTGACTTGAACATCTGTTTCCAGGAAAACAAGTTTACCTTGATTTTAGATTAAATGTTACTTTTATTTTGTTTTCAAAGAAAAGAAGAAAGAGAAACATTGAACAGAAATAGTTTCCTAACTTTTCAAAAGGTTGATGATTTAAAGGCAGAGGACAGACAACAGGCTTTTGTTCAGCTATAACACAGGAAAGACAAAATCAACACAACAGGGATAAGTGGTAAATAAAGTATTAATTTAATTCTGACACAGCATTAAAAACTCAGGAGATTTTTACTCAATGTCTAAGCTAGATCAAAATGTTTTAACCTTCTAATTTAACCTTTTTTTTTTTTTTTTTACAATTTAAGTTAAACAACCTTTTTTGTTGTTTAACTTAAATTGTAAAATATAATGGATTCCTTTCTGCAGTTTTGTCTTTATTTGCAGCCCAGAGATACTCATTTACTTGCAAGGTTTCTCAGAAGCGATTTAGGATTAAAATGTATTTTAACATTAATTTTAATTGGTTGATGATGAAGACTAAGGTGCCTGTCTCAATTTAACTAACAAACTAAAATAAGAAATTTGATTAGTGGTAATAACAATTTAGGAAGTACCGTGAAATGATTTATAAGACTTTTGTTGTATTAAAATTAACCTTTTATTTTTCTTAAACCCAGAAGAACTCAAGTCAATAGAGATGCTTTCACCTGCATTTTCAGGGACAGTTGTGAATGTATCAGAGCTTGCAGCCTCGGCACTTAACAACACAATCTTCATACAATTTGGTCGCTTGAACTAAATGCTAATGGAGTAGGAAGATCCTTCAAAGTAACATCTGAAAAGAGCCACAAGTTTTGTACTTTAGCAACTCAAAATTATGACAATATGATGTGACAGAACTTCAACAACTGTGCTGTTGCTTTTAAGTGGTGAGAAACGCATCAGTTATTCATGTATGACCTCAGCATCAACCACAGTACGTACGCACGGCGATGAAGTAATGCAGCCATCTGCAGCCCACTTCCACTCTGAATGTAAATTGCATGTTTTCTCAAACTACTCTGGATGCATTTGTGCCTGTTCTAATGATCAGACTAAAAAAGATGTTGGTTAATATTTAAGGGGAACAGTGTAGTGTAGTGTGTCGGCTGGGTTCATATTTGAGCTGCTTCTCTACACACAGTCTTCAAACTGTGGTTCTTTATTTGACTTCATTTAAATAACAGGTGTCTTGGCACAGAGGAAGCATTTTTCTGTCTTCCTACCATATAATCTATGGTAGGAAAATTATATGGTAGGATAATCTCACCTTTGGTGTGATATTATGTCTGCAAGGGTTGGAAAGCAACAACTTTAACAGTATCAACTTTATGACCTGAACAAATGTCTTACCATTTTATACAAATCTGACACACTTATCTGGTCTTCATCAACCATCTCAAACTCCTTCCTTGGGACCAAGTCCAGACCCAAGTGTCTGAGGGGAAAAAAGACAGAAAAGGGATGATAAGATTTCAATTTTAAATTTTATAGAAGATAATTCAGATACAGGCCAAGATACACAAACCTCCAAAGCAATCACACCTGAACATCAAGTTTTTTGATGTAATTTCTAACATTGTCAAAGAAATGTCATTACCTGTGTTTCATATCTCTTAAATAATGACTGAGCCTGCTTTGATTGCAAATCAAAGACTTTGATCCAAACTTTGAAGACATGGTGAATAAATGTCTTGGTTGGTGAAATGGTTTCTCAGGGTAGGAACAGGGTGGCAGTTGAAACCCACATGGGGAGAAAAGGCACCTTATCTGTTGCCTAAAAACTTTAGGACATGGTATTATTAAGATTTATGTACAATGAATATAAATTACATATTGCTGTTCATTGGAAACAAAATTAATAAATCTTTACATTTTAGCTCAAACACTCAAATGTTTCAATAGAAAATAGTTTATTTCCAATATTAAAACTTTTCTAGACTAATTGTATTAATGAATGCTTCAATATGTCACCACACTGAAGCCACAGAAAGGGGTTTATCCTAACAATATTAATCCAGTTGTATCACGTGTTAGGACTTATGTATGATAGCGCTCGTTGACCTCACAATATCACCTTTGATATATCCTTGAAATGAATTAACTCTGATTTCTGCAGCTCCTTTACTTCCTGAGTTCCCACCAGCTGTAAACTGCATTAGCATTGATCTGCCCAACAAGATAAGCAGCCCCTCATTAAGATGTTTTTGAGGAATTGTGGTCGAAAATGATTTGGTTTGCTCACTCAGCCCTGTTTGCATTGATGTGTGAAAATTGCTGTCAATAAGAAGATCTCTACTGGTGCAAAGAAATATTACAGCTACAACAGAAGTGATTTGAATAAATGTTATTTTCAGAGTTATTATAACTTGGTCCACTAGTTTATTGATAGTTTATCTGAATTCTTTCTTCTAACTGTAGCAACCAAAGCACTTTTACGAGTTAGGACTTTTTTTAGTCTTTAGATTGACGTTTTTCAGATCAGACTTTTGTCTCAACATTTCAGAATTGGCATATCCTATCAACTATGTTTAAAGAAGAACAGATAAAGATCAAAATTAATTGTGGTAGCTAAAAATGCAAATCCAACATAATATACTTAGAAGGATGCAACTTTTAGATGATGGAGTAGGGAATAACATCTGAAAACACAAACATTTTCTTTCTCTGTAGTCATCTGCACCTGTAAAGTAATTAAATCAAACTCCTGATATAGTCAACCTGAAGGCACACAGTAGTTTTATTCCATCCCATCTGTTTTCCATCAGCTTTTCACTGACTTCATGAATCTTTTCAACTACTGGTAATATTCTTCAGTCATCGGCTTCTGAAAATCACTTCTATTACCCAATGTAGGGATCTGTGCTGACACTCATCTCCTGACTTTAAGTGCTGAGAAAGTTTACCAGTTTAAATCAAAACTTCGGTGGAAACTTTCTTTTTCAATGGTTCTGATCTTAAAATTGACTGAGAGCGAGTTATGACTTTAAATCCATCGTAAGTTTTATGCGCATCAGTGTGAGTAAAAGAAGTTTTTTTTATAAGGATGAAAGATGTTTTCTCACTCGTTGCCCCAGTCGAGTCTGACGGTGATGTGTCTCTTGACGTCTCTGCTCTGGTCCTGTGTGAGGTGACCGGACAGTAGCTGCCTCCTCAAGTCGATCAGCTCCATCATAACGTGTCGGACCTTGTAGAACAGATCCACTTTGTGTTTCTGATGGACAGAGAGAAACAAGAATCTCAATAAGGAGAGTAGGCTGGCTTTCCTTCGTCTAACTCAGGTTCAAAAACATCTGAAGGAATTTAAAAACAATTACATTTACCTTGAAATAGGGGAGTAGAAATAACTGCAAACTAAGAAGGTTTTTAAATTTATGAAAATTTAGCTAGATTTCCTCTTGACTGTCACTTCTGTGAGCTGATGAGTGCTTTTTTTTTATGACACTTTTCCCTTCCCACCATGCTGAGGACATTTGGATCCAGGCGTTTCTTAGTAGTTTAGTCACAGTTCTGACTATAATTTATTAGTTGCTATTTAATTTAAAAACACACCCTAAAGTGTTTTTTTTTTTTTTTTGGCAAATGCATTTATACAATTGTCTGAAAAAGAAAAAAAAAACGGCAACACCCAATAGCAGCTTGTATGTTTCTCTAACATATTATTTGATATCAGTTTTATCAATAATTATACTTCAAATAATATAAATAAACAATAACAGATGAAGACGTGGTGGTTTTGTTTTTGGTCATAAGCTCTAATCCTTTGAGGTTGGAAGTCCTCATTGCCATCACCCTAATCTTTAGCCATAGATTCACTGATATCTAAGCCTATTGGAGTGAGTCATTTGGTACAAAGTCTCCTGGACACTCTTGGTGTTGGTTCCACTCAGAAATTATTAAGGACCATTTACAGCAGAGAGACTCATTGAACTACTGTCAGTTTGTTGCTCAATGTAGCAACTTTTTATACCATTTGCTGAGATTTTCCACCTCAACAAACTCAAAAAGTTGAAAGCAATCAATTTTAAAATACTATTATGCTCTGATGTCCATTTTATCCATGATCCTTCATTTGTTTTAGCTGTTGTCACGTCGGCTGCTGACATGGATGGAAATATTTACAAAGAATCGTTCTGAGGCTTATTGTGTAATTACTAATCTTGTAAATGTGGACACAAACAAAATGTTGCAGTGTAGCTGACAGTGCCTGTGTGGTTAATTAATATTAGTTTACACACAACACCTGGACAAAAACAATACCAGGTGCTTAAGTATAAGTGTCCTGGGTCAAAACATAACATTTATTATTTTGATTTTGATCAAAATCAAAATAATAAAGAAATATTACAAACAACAGTATTAACTATAGTAATTTATTTATGTACATAGCATATAAATGCTTTCTAATGAAGCAAATAAATTCAGCATGTTTGAGTTATGCAAATAAAATCAATTTCTTCTAGGTCTCACAAGCAAAGATTAAACTCCCACTGTCAGTGGTTTTAACTGCACGAAGTTTTAAATTCACACACACACACACACACACACGCACACAGATAATTAACACACACAAGCTGGAACATAACTCCCCTACCTTACCCCCTGAAGCTTCTTCTATTATTAGTGCTCTAATTTATCCTATAGGCCTTGAACAAGGCTGTGGGGTTAAATGCCCATCGTGATCTTGGCAGGCAGCTGCATAGGCAGCAGAGAGCCAGGTGCATTGACCACACACACACACACACACACACACACACACACATACACCTGTGCTGTACACACATATTCATTGTCATTGAGAGTGAAAAAGTCTCAAATCTACAAAACAAAACAGCCTGCAGTACATTTCACCATCATGTTATATATTTAGAATACTACCCTATATTTATCATATACTATACGCATAAAAATCAACTATATTTAATTCTTCCTCATTGCACGACCTCATATAGCTGGGTATTGAAATATTCTAGTGGTGTGCCGATCGATCGGCCACCGATCATAATCTGCCGATTTCCGTGAAAAAATGTATGATCGGTGATCGCCGATCACGGTC
>NW_015112790.1:353708-399893 GCF_001443285.1 Poecilia latipinna | reverse complement strand
ATCGGAATCGGCAGGAAAAAACCTAATTGGCACATCTCTAAAATATTCATAAGTACTTTCCGTGATGTAAACAGCGTATGCAGAAGTCCCCAGCAGGGGAAAAGAAAAGAGCAGCAGACCAGAAGTTTATTAAGTTGCCAAGTGTATCTTCATGTTTCTACCTAAGGTCTGAGTCTTCCTATAATGGGAATTACAAAATATATAGTTCTTATTTCCATTTGAACCATTATATAAATGTGGCCTGCAGTGGAGGTGGAGCTGTTTTTGGGAACCTTAGCGTAGAAACAAGACAACAAGAGTTATTGCTTTAGAGATTTCTGTGCTGTTCTCACAGCGTATGATGATATAAACATGAACCAAAAGAAATATAATAAAAACTTTGACTGGGAAGCAGAAATTATACAGCTCCACCACAGAAGTCAAGATACTTAATCTTTTCATATATTTCTGAGTGTGGATAGGGATTTGTTGTGTAAGATGGATATTGTGTAGCAGCCAAGGTTTTCTGCAATTGATTCGATTAATTCTGCAATTCTGCACAGACTACCTTAACCCTTTAACTCTGAAAGTTCACTCAAAAGACGTGAAATTATTTCAAGCATCTAAGTATGTTATTATTCCAGGAATTTTCTGTTGTGGTTGCCCAGATGCAAAATAACAAAAAAAAGGGAAAAGAAACTGATCACTCATAAAGATGTATCAGACTGAATTACATCCTATTGCAGGGAATTGTATTGTTTCATGCAATTAATATGTGAAATCATATATTACCTTTTTAATGTAGTAATTAATTATGGATTGTGTACATTCTGAGTGTGTTAACGTTAAGTTAACGTTTAACGGTATGTTAATGGTCAACAAACATTAACCAATCCCTTAGTGGACATACACATTTATGTTTTCATGTTAAAATTTGTATTCAAATTTCAATATGAAGAAAACGCTAAATTAAAACTAAAAAGAGATGAGTGGCCAGAGAAGAACATTCACATCCACAGTAAAATCATGTTAACGACCCAGATTTTAGCAGAAGTTTAATATTTAGCTTAACAACCTTTAAAATGTTACCAACAAACCTCTCTGCCTTTACGGAACTGCTTTAAAAAATAACACAGCATTTACACGGCTTGCAGCCTCAGAACTCAAGTGTTTAAAAGAGAGACTGACTGGATTCCTGCTGATAGTGTTGGTTGTGAACTGCAGTGAAACTCTGAGGCAAAGCGTCCAAGAGAAACCTCTCATCACAGAACCAGCATCCATTTCTACAGAGCTCCTGCTGGGAACCCTGCTGCATCATCCTGACGGCGTTGAGTAATTAGTAGGATTTTAGTACTCAGTGCAGCAAGGCCTCAAGGTTAAAAATACCGAAACTTTCATGCAAAGGGCATCACATCTGAAACAGCTTTTCACTGTTTCACTGGGTGCTTAGAAACAACAAGGGGAAACACATGTCATTTCCACTTTTCATCAGTTTAGCAGTTCTTTTAATTAAAATAACTAGTGGACATCTATACTAATGATCTTTCATATAGTGATGATGAAAGAGTGTAACCATTTTTAGTCAAATTACTCTTTGTACATATTTGAGGTATACTCAGATTTTCTGTAAACAGAAATAGACACTGATCAAATATTTTCAAGTAATCAGTCAGATCATTGCAAATGCTTACCGTCTATATGTTTATGTAATGCTGCCTAAATATGACACCCAACAAATAACAGCAGATTTATGGGCAAATAAGGTAAATACCAGAATGTATGGTTGAACTTGGTGCAGTGTGTTTTTAAACTAAAACAGACCAGCTTGTTCAGGACACCAAAATATGACACGTATATAGATTATCTCTAATACCAAGGGTGTTCATCAACCAAGGCAGCAGCACCAGAGTCAGCATTTAAACCCCTGAGCACAAAAGCACTAGGAGACCAACAGGCATATCAGTGCAATACAGGAGACAAGAGAAGCACATAATTATCTACAACTGCAGGCTGAAAGGGCGTGTTTGAACTGACTATTCATGACACCACAGAGTCCTGCAGTTCTTACCTCACTACTGTATGAAAACCCTTTGAGGAAACTTAAATAATGCAAAGAAATACTTGATCTCAATGCAAAGGAGTTGTTCTTTTTTTCCCACTTTAACTATCAGTGAGACTTCTTAAAGAAGTAAATGTATTATAAAATGAAATGGCAAAAGTATAGAATGAATACTTTTTCCATTTCATACAGGATAATAACTAGAGATGCTACAGTACAGCATGTGATCAAATAACAGTAATTATGAACTAAGGCAGACAAAAAATACTCATGCCATGTCATAGTTTTTAGGATTTTAACATGAGATTATTGTATAAAACACAAATAACACTTAAAATCAGTTTAATGCTGCTTGTATAAAAGAGGTTCCTTAATGGAGGACTGCTGAATTTCTCAATCTACGCTTTCCAACTCCATGTCCTTGTAAGTAGACTCCCCTTGAAATGCATTTCACTTTCAACATGTGTCCTTTAGCAAAAAAAAAAAAAAAAATTCAGTTTAGATAATAAAGGAGAGATTTTAAAACATTCCAGCTGGTGATTAACTTATAAGAAGCAAATTCCTTGAATGGTGTAATTCATTTATCATATATCACAAGATTTATTTAAGTTTGATAACCAGTGAGAGTCTTTGGTTCATTCATGTTATTTAAAGTAATAAATAGCTCCTTCAACACATTTACTATTTCAAAATTGAATTCATTGCAAAACCTCCACAGTGGTTTGCACAAATGGCAAGTTTTAATCAGTACTAGGATACATCTAATCAATCTTGCAGATCTGTTTATTCCAAGCCAACATCCAATCAATAACAGGTATCATGCAAACAGCATACTTGTAGATGCTTAAGTTCCTAATATTTTTGAGAATCATATCAAAACATTAATTTGCAACTGAAGGTTTTCTTTTGCCATGTCCAAAGGAAAACCTTGATGGTGTTTTTTTTGAGGTAACAGGCAGCAGAATCAGCACAGCTATGTGCCATCTGTACTTCTTATACTCCAACAGCTTGCACCGCATCGAAATCTCCCTTAAATCCAGGACTCGAGATTTATTTGGGACATCTGGCCATCACAGTCAGCGGGTACATGTGTTTGAACTTTGCGCCCTTTTATGAGACGATCCGCTACATGAGGAACAGGCGCACCAGCTGGCTCAACGGGGGGAACTCTTCACCTTCAGCTGGCACTCAAAAAACACCCACCCACACTGCAAAAACAGACACACGGTGCTTTAAAGATGATACTGCATGATGTGTCTGACGTTTAAGGGAAGTATAGATTCCTGTAGGTTCATTTGAGCACACACTTTATGTTTTTAGCATCATCAACCAAGAGAATATCTGTTTATATAAACTATTTATGGATTCAGCCTTCCTCCCACCTCTCTTCCCCCATAAATGCCCCTCCTGCATATTTCTCTAGTCGAAGTGAGTAATCACACCTTTCCCTCTGGCAGGAACTTAGACACAAACACAAACCTTTAAACAGTTTAATGCTATTTAAGCAATATAAAAACAGCAGATATCTGATCCACTTGTTCTAACGCTGGTTAAGATCTAAAAGTTGCGATGTAAACAAAGTGAAACAAATCACCACCAAGCAAATCGTTTCAACAATGTTTGTCCTCAAAAAATACTGAGCACCAAAGAGGAAGAGAAGATCAGCTGTTTATATTAAAGCAAAAACGACAGCCTAGGAGCCTAGAAATGATGCTGCTCTTGACTTAATCAAACATTTACTTTCATCTTTATTGATGCTTTGGGACTTTGCTTGACTAAGTTACTTAGAATATAAAGATCTTAATTAATTTGAAAGCCTTAGACTAAAAAAAAAAAAAAAACAAAGAACCGAGTGTTATCTAATATTCACAAACAGTAAATGTTTGATTAAGTCAAATATAAAGTCTAAAATAAATTCTGCTGATACCAAAGATGGAACTTGGGGGCACGAAATTGTTGCAGTTTGCATTAATTTTATGTTTTAGGCCTGAGGTAGACTGTGATGGACTGAAACAACAAGCTTGCACATGATTGACAGAGGAGCACTTTGTACTGCCTTGTTGCTGAAAATGTGCTATATAAATAAAATTACCTTTACCTTTGATTTAAAGGAGTTTGAAGTAAAACTATATTCTACCAAAATCCACTTCAGAGGAAAGGAGGCGATGGTGTGGCACAATTTATATTTCCTATTTGAAACTGCTTCTATATTATCTTGTTATTCGTGCTCTGTCTCTTTTGTTTCAGCGGCTGTTTGCTCGCTTGGTCTGCATAGGTCAGAATAGTTTCTGATGATGCTTGAAACTGTAAACTGAAACAACTGAAAACATCATAGAGTCTACTATAAATAATAGATGTTGATTTTTGCTCTCCTCTGAATAAACTACATTGAAATGAATGCCCTTTTTATACAACTTGTGTTTCCACTGGCTGAGGTGGCTTTCGTTGACATGGAAACCAAGTCAAAGAACCAGCAGACGTTCATATACTGCAGGAGAAGCCTGTAATTATAGTACATTATGTGTGTTATTGCTTTGTTGAGAGATCATGGCCCTTTACTTGTCTTCTTTGATAAGCTGTCAGGTGAACCTGTTGTAAATATTGTATATACAATATATATACACAAGTTGTGTATATATATATATGTGTGTGTGTGTGTGTGTGTGCATCAATTGTGCTTTTAAACATTCCCATCTTCAGATAAACTATTTCCAGGTAATTCACAAATGATTAAAATATTATGGAAAATTCAGTTCTAGCATGTAGCATGAGAGCGCTTGCTCTGCTAAACTGGTGATCTGCTTTTGACAGGAAATAATGAGATATGCATTAGGATCTTAACTTACATTGACAACTTGAGTTGTGAATTTAATCTGGTCATCTGCTATGTATAACTAATTAGTTTGGGAAGTTACCAGTTTGAGGCTTCCTAATAAGACATGACTCTATCTGGCACCTCTTAAATCAGAGGGGACACTCTCAACACCTCTGATCTATTAGCGAATGTCCTGCCTCATCTTCATGCTTGTCAAAGCAGCTGCTGCGTTCCTCAAAACAAAGGCGCTGAGACAAATCACCAGGGACAGCAAACAAAGAGCCGCTGAATCACATTTTAGTACCTTCTACTAAGCAGTTACTGAAACATGCTGCCACCCGTATTATGTAAATCTAAATAGGGAGAGTTTTATATGCTAAAAGTGCCCTCTAGGCTTAATTAAAAAAAAAAAAACCCCACAGTGGATAGAAAGGTGACAGCCTCGTATTTTGGGATTCAAAAGGAAAGATGTGACCTCAAAGAATATTAAAAACAAATTATTATTATTATTAAAAGATTTTCTGTTTGTCCATGGTAGAGTGCGTATGCTTTGGTACCATGTTTACTTAGAAATATCTATTTTCGTGACCTGTGCAGGTTTCTGTTTTCTGTTTTACTGAAGAAAATATGGCTCCCTCATCCATTTTAAATCATGATGCATACCTGCATCACCAAAGGATAGCTTGAGATGTATTTTTTATATAAATATTACTGCACATTAAATAAATTACTTAGGAAAATATGTTTGATAATTTGAAATGAAAATTGAACTTACTTTCATTAATAACCAACACTAACATCACAACTTTTATTTTCTTCCCCATGTTGTTTTAAAGCTGATTATATGTTGAATCATACAATCAGTGTTGGGTTTTTGCCCAGGGTGATGCTGCCTGTAAGGTGCATTGAGGGAAAAATAAAGAGAAAAAAGTCAATGTTTATTTGCATCATGAACAAGTTTTCTATTTTCTATTTGCATGCCCAGTGAATGAGGAGTGAACATATTTCTTTATTTTCTTCCATCTGGGCTGAGATCAACTTTATTTCAAAGTCTAACGTTTGGACTTGTCAAATCAGCTCTCAATTATTCTACATTAAATATAAGTTTACTTTTTAAGCAGAAGTTCTTACCTTTAATACCTTTTACTTATTCCCATACTTTGGAAGACTTCACGGGAACACAATAGCACTAACATGCAAAAACTATTATCTTTTAAAACTGGCACATAAAGGCAACTTTCTCAAAGTTTGATGTAAAATATTTCAGAGGAGCCCTGGCTTTCTGAAAGTGGTGTGGGACACAGAGGTTAAAATGTAAGTGGTTTAACTAGTTTATTAAAAAGACCAGCTGGCTTTTACTTTCTGTCACTGCTTGCATCGGTGTGCACTGGTTTAACAATCAGGAGAAATCTGACACATGACTTGAAAAAGCATCATTACCATCTATCAAAGACTGAGCTGCAGATGAATAAAATATAACTTGTATAAGTAAAATGTTGGTTGACTGCATCAGCTAATTTTCTGAGTGCTGTTAAGGCTTCAAGGATAAGTAAGTATGAAATCCTCTCAAAACACACTTGAGCTTTCAGAAAAACATATTAATACTTCATTGAAATATCCTCAGAAAGTCAAAAGGGCTTCAATATGTAGATTATCTTCTGAATTTCTGTTGAATTTATTTAGTCATCATAATTATTTGAGGAGCAAAATTAAAAAAGTTAACATTTTGAAGGTTGTAAGTATTCATTGGTAAAATTATTGCTATGATTTTGTTAGGAATAGTTTTGTGGAGCTAGTCAGTTTCAGTTTCCAGTATAAACTTCTTCCACTTACATATAGATATAGTGATAAAATGTTTCATATACAGTGTTAGATATATTGCTCCCTGCATGGTGAGACATGCTTGTATCTGTCAGGCCTGTTTCACCAGCTGGACGGTCCCCACAGTGAGCTGATGGTTTACTGGCTGCCTCTCGGACCAGATTTAAAACTAAAGAGGACAGAGGCTTTAAAATCTGTAACCCCAAGATGGTGAAATGTTTTAAGAGGCATCTGAAAACATATATGTTTTAGCAGGCTTCCTAATTTTCAAACAATTACAATGAACTGTCTTCAAATTTTCAAATTTTTCACAGCATGTCATGTTTATCTTGTATAGGTGCATGTATTGCAGCTTTTTACAGGAGTATTTGAGTTTTCTTCGTGAGAAGCACTAAAAACTAAATTTGGCTTTCTCTGCATTTATGCTTAGACAGCTTGGAAACACTGGGATGTTTAGATTATTTACTGCTTTACTCTAGAAGGGCAGCATCAGATAATTAATATGTCCTCCTCTGAAGTATGAATCCACTGAACTAAGCCACCGGCAAACCCAAGCTGTCAAAAACGTTAGCAAGGCAGGAGTTCTAGCAGGAGTTCGGCACCATGCAGCATGCAATATGGAGTGTGTGTGAGTATGTTAGTGCATGTTGATGTGTTTGTGTATGAGTGCTCTGTCTTCTGCCTGTGATCATCCCAAATCCTCTCATAACCTTGTCTGAACCCTTTCAGGAAAGACACACAAAACACACACACAGAAAGATGGCAGGAGCAGCATGCGATAGCGGGGACGCTAGCCTGGCTCAGCTCACGCTGCGTGTTCTTGAAGAGGTCAACACAGGAAGGACAATCTACCCTCCAACTGTAAAAGTTAAATCACTGAGTGACACAAGTAATGAAAAGTGCAGAATGAATCTATGAAATGTAACTCTTTACTGCACAGTTTTAGATAGCTTCTGTGTATTTCAGAAGTCTTGATATTAGAGGTTAAAACTCAATTGCTCTATTTCAAGCTTTCATGGAAGATTTGATGATCTCCATTAGATCATTAGTGACTTGATCATCATTAACAAAAACAGAAATGCACAGTCAAAAACAAGCTATAAAATAATCTTATTTATTTTTCACTCCGAATGTCAAAAATGACAATTTTTTTAAATTGTCAAACAATGCATTTCATTGAGATTAAAGTATTCTAAAATATATTAAAACATATTGAAGTGCACAAATTCTACTGTGTACAACAGATGTAGATGATGAAAATCTCCAGCTTGAGAAGATCAGTCCGCTTTACTGTGCCAACATGGTAAAAGGTGCAGAAACTGGTTAGCTACTTTTTACGCTGGAGGGAGAAAATACTCTGCATGCAGATCAGAACTCTAAAACAACAAAAACCAAAGAATGCCTGAAGGTATCAGCTCCAAATGTTCTCCATAGTTGCCTGTTCACACGTGCACTTCACAGTGGGTGATTCTCACTGTGAGGCAAAATCTCACAACTGGAAATAATTCAGACTGGCACAGTGGAGAACACCGGAGGAGACATGATGTAAAAAGTACACTGTGAATCACAGCGTTTGTTTACAGCACCTGAGAAGGCAGGAGTGGCTCCAACTGTGGGCAAAATGCAATTTCAGTAGCAGCACAAAAATTACGATACAAATTAAAATATCATTCAATAGATTTACACAGAACACATAAGTTCTATTGTGTATGTTTCTGATGAAACAAAAATCACTGTAATGAAACCATTTAGAAGGGAGGAATGATTTTAGAAGCACTGAAAAAAGGAAACAGATGATAATGTTTGTTATCTCGTCGTTTTCTTTGGTTAGCAAATGGTAGAAAAATTCACTAAATAATAGCATAACTGCTTAATTAAGCAACAAAATAAAATAATGTTTATCTGAATCAGCAACATGTGCTTTTGACTTTGGAAGTTAATCCTACTTTAAAATGGTTTATTCTGAGTGTTTCCACTCTGGTCCACATGTTTAAAGATGAAATCATCCTTTATGTTAGCAATTCAAAAAGTCCAAACTCTAATCTGGGTCTGCAGCAAGTCAGAGTCACTCCAGACTCTGTTCCCACATTATTTTTAGGGCATAATCAGCCGAGATTCAACCTACAGCTCTGACTGAAACATAAAGACTTTACAGAAAGGTGCTATAAGAGTTGCTATAGGTAGAGCTGCATCATTCAAAGCAAAGATCTTACTTTATGAAGACAAATGAACAACTGTATGCAAAAGTTTTGTTCATAAACAATTTAACTAAAACCCCAACAATTAATTAACAAGGCACATGAATTAAATTATGGAAGACAAGCTAAAAATTGACCTATGACCTCAGCAACAATAATAATAACAAAGTTTTCATTTTATTATAAAATATTTTTTAACACAAATGTGTTTTATGCCAGGTATATTTTTAAGAGAACATTTGTCTTAGTGAGAAATCAATTTTAAGAAATTGTGCTTATTTCTCAGTCTATATTTCTGCTGTTAAAAATGTTCAATTTGGTTTCCTACCTTTGTCTTGTAAAAAAGTTTATTTAGTAAAACTTAGATTTAATTAAAATTTTCTCTTACACTTTTA
Organism: Poecilia latipinna; assembly: GCF_001443285.1. Classification (NCBI taxonomy): domain Eukaryota; kingdom Metazoa; phylum Chordata; class Actinopteri; order Cyprinodontiformes; family Poeciliidae; genus Poecilia; species Poecilia latipinna. The sequence continues at coordinate 390,626 of NW_015112790.1, read as the reverse complement.
ATTTAGCCTATTTATTTATTTGCTGTTTCTTAACTTATGTGTGTAAGGAAAGGAACTGAATTTGTTGAGACACAAAGTAATAAAGCTCGTCACATTTAAATAAAATTATTTTAAAATTAGGTTGTGCTTTACTGACAATAAATAGAGGAGCAAAATGTAGTCATGAAGTGGCATTTCTTTTGTTGTAAGTTTTAAGCAAATTTAATAACATTATGTTATTAAATAAATTTAATAACATGCGAACATGTTGCGCTAATGAACATGTAGCGCAACATGTTCATTAAAACATGTTGCGCTACATGCAAGTCATATGTTTTTGCAAGAAATAATAAACCAAGAACTTCAGACTTTTTATATAATTTAAAAGACTTGTCAAGAAGTGTGACAAAATGAAATTACTTGAAACAGCAGAAATGTATTATAAAAAACATTTAATAGGGAATAGATAGTTTGTTTCACTTGCTGAGAGAAGAATAGTTAATGAAAGCTTCTCAATTTACATGTATTTAACCCGCACAGTTATTAAAAAAAGCTTAAGCGGTTGGTCTTTTCAACATTTCATTATATGGTAGTACAATATTAACTGATACAGGAAACTCAAAGGTTATTCACATTAACATCTTACTGTCAAAGAAAAATAAATATGCATGAAAAAAATGAATTAGATATGATTTGATACACTTTTCTATCAATGCAACATAAAGGCAGCAACTGTATGCCAAACAAGGGCCTTGTCACCATGGCAACGATGGGTGAGTCATCTTAGCAAATTTATGACACTGCACTTATTGAATGATTCTGGATGTATACTGAAAAGCATTCTCATATTTACGTTAAAGTACATACCCAAGACACTTTTCCTCTGAGGTAAAACATTCTAATGCTCACCAACATGACACAAGCAGCGTTCGGAAACAATCCAACTGCACAGCCAGATTTAAGAGAAGAAAGCACCAACTCACATGTGTGATGGAGGGATGATAGGTCCACTAGTTCTGTTTCTCAGTTTCCTCCCCTGCCCTCGTTTTCTGTGGTTTGGGCTGGCAACCAGCAGTCCAAACCGGCAGACAACAGGAAAATCACAGCCTATCAAACGATTTTAGATCTGTTCACATTCTACAGCAGCAACACTAACACTCTCTCTCCCTCTCTTTCTCTCTGCTTGTGTTTCAGCCTCTACCAATGCCTTATTCTTCCTCTCTCTCTTCCTCTGACCTGCTCCCAGTCTCCATCTTTCTGTCCCCCCCCCCAGTCTCTTTGTGCCACCCACCCACGGGCCAGTCTGCAGCTCCAACCTCCACTTTTTCAATGTTCAAGAGAGCAGGAAGCTGAGAAAAGACATAGAGAGGTGTTTTCTCTAAAGGTAGTGATATACAGAACACCTGATGATGAAGAAATTTGACAGCAACAGAGTTTACCATCCTCAGGCTGTTGCCCGTGGAGAGACTTTCAAATGAAATGTGTGATATTTGAGCGTTCATAAAAGATAGAAAGCAGCAAGTGAGAGATGGGGGAATAGACAAAGTGTTAGCAGCGCTATGAGGCTATGTTTACACGAGACCGCAGTCTGGACGCTGCTTGTATATTCAGACGTTGATTTGGGAAAAGTTCCACATTTAGAAGAGACCACAAAGACACCTTGAATCCATTGTAGCTGTCATGTCAGGCCACTATATAGAGCTGTGATCTAAGAATGCACTTCTGACCCTTTGCTTCCACTTAGCCAGCTTCCCACTCATTTAGAAAATAGTAACCCATTTGTGCTGAATTAAGTGCTTGTGTAACACATATTTTCCATATTAGAAGTTAAGCTAAACTGTGCAGGTTAAGCAGCACACACTTCAATCCTATCTGTCTTTGTTTTTGTTGCTATGCGTGGAAAAAACTTAAATATCCCCTCCCCCCCAAAAATAAAAATAAAATAAAATTATACATCACACATATTTATGAGAATTGTTAAATTAGAGCACAAGAAATGTTTCCTGTAGGTGATGATTTTTAAATTGTTTGCCTTCTGTGGAGGATATTGAACAGTGAACCACAATCATGTAATTTTGGGACCACAATGTATTTTCCACTTCAAAGTGTCTGTTCACTTCTGCAAAGTGAACAAAGTACTGCATTACAACCAAATTCTCATCTCATCAAACATAACAGGCACATAGTATACACAGATGAACAAGAAAAGTGAGCTAAAATCCAAAATCCCAGGAACTGTTTAAGTATCATGTTTGTTTTATTACAGAAAAATGTCAGTCAAAGTCTATAAGCCAAATGTCTGACAGCTGAGCGTGAGAGAGAACAGATCAGACAGCTCTCTGCTGTCTACTGCAAACACAAACTAACACCAACATCAGAGCCCGACAGACAGGGTATATTAAAAGTCGTCTCATAAATCAATCAAACTTTATCATTTCAAAGGAGACGACTTTCACATTACGACTGTGTTTTTGGAATATATGAATAAAGAAAATATACTTTTGACATTATTAGAGACAGCAAATAATTTTAATATTGTACTAAACTATCTTAATAGAACGTATAAATATAAAATTTCCACTTCTAATTTTAACTGGAGACATTTATCAAAACAGACATTTCAAGACTGCAAGTCAAAAAGTTTCTCACTTCTTTGACAAATTCAACTTATTTCTCACTTGACCTTTTTCATTGTGCTGACCAAAATGTTTCAAAGGGGTAATTCCCTCCACAAATTTCCCCATCTTTATTGCAAATATATTGGCTCTGCATAAAAAGAACAGAGCTATTTAGACATTTTTATAGTTCTAGATATATATATATATATATATATATATATATATATATATATACACACACACACACACACACACACACACACACACACACACACACACACACACACACACACACACACACACACACACACGAATAAGTACTTATTGGTCCAGCAGGACTGCTGGGTGTTTAAAGAAACAAGAAGCAAGATCACTGTGTGATCATTTCGTTATGGTCACAAGCACGTGTAATATGTATTATATTGGTAGATATTGATAATGGGCCATGACAGCAATATCGGATATCTTTATCAGCCTAAATTTTCACACTGGTGCATCCCTGAAAATATGCCTACAAACAAAAGCACAAAAGGAAAAACTATCTCCTCCTCCTTTCTCTTCGTTCACTCCTTGTTCTGTGCTTCTAGAATTCATCAAGGAATTTGAAGAACTTCAGATAAGAAATCTAAAACCTTTCCTACTTCACCTTGTGTCTTTATCTGTTTGCTATACAGCCCTGTTTATCCCATCTTTTCTTCTTTTCTTTTGTAATTGCGGGACACTGTAAATATGTTGCTTCCACAACACATGGAGATCCAAGGGTGTAAAAGGAGCTGACAATTTTTACTAAAGTTGTTGTTTTCTGGCTTTCTTTGGCTTTAAGTCAACTCAAATTCTCACTTTACCACACACATATGTGTCACCTAATGTGCAAAAGAAAGTCTGGATTTTTCTTGCGAGCCAGGCTGCAAATCTATACAGACATATTTTCACAAGCTGTTTATGAACCGCTCAGATTTATGCAAATTTTACGATAAACATTACAGACAATGGCGTTCAAATTGATTGTATTATTCTAGAATTAGAGTTGCAAATACAAGTAGTACCCATGCATCGCATAAGCATTATGTTCACAGGTTTGGTCCTGAAAATGTCTCCAAGCACCAACTGTTCATCAGGAAAGTTTACAATCTGTATGGAACACACAGTTCCAGCACTTCCTGCTAGCATCCTTCATCTGCATGCACAGGTTTCCCAGCATGACAAGTGGATTCCAAGAATTACACAGAATTACACATGGATAGTATAATTCCACTGAAAAAGTGCAATGTGTAATATTATGGGTTGCTAGGCCCCTTTTCTCCTCCTTTTCTCTGGAGCATTACTGTAATGTAGCAGCGTTCAGCTGCACTTCCCTCCAGGGCTTTTCACCTTTTAATGGGTTGCTGCAGTTTGCTCTCCTGGGAAAATGTGAAATAGCTACGACATAAGAAGCTTAGTGCTTGGCCTCACAAACAAAACATGTTTTCTTTTTTTTCCCCAAAGTCACACAATACTTTCAAAGTAACGTGTTTCTGGAGAGTTTTGTGTGGATGTTGTGTACAGTCAGTCATGCATTCAGCTCTCACAGTTGTTTGATAATTACACATCTTTACTGTGTCAGTAAGGCAGTATGGCAATATTCCCAGATCATGTGCTTTTTGTCGGATTAGTCTTGATGCAATGATTTGATATAGCACTTAATTGGGTTCCCAACATGAGCCAATTAATTTATTAAACTATTTTTCTACCATGTTTGTATCTTTTCCTGCATTTTTGACAACCTGTCTTTTTCTTAAACACAATACTACAGCCAACAGTTGAATTAGTTTATTATACCCTGATTTGAAAATACTATTTTACTGTGTTTCATGTAAAAATTCAGAATAACATTTGACTAGGTGAACTTTGCAACCTGTACAACAAACTTCTGGCACTTTTCTGAAATATTGGACTCAAGAATGTTTTTTTTTTTCTTGTAAAGTAAAAAAATACTGGTTTCTCTACAATCTGCCTCCTCCTCTTCTGTCACACCTCCTTTCTTTCGTCTCAGCTTCTGAACACACAGACATCAACATAATCTTGTCTGCTCATTTCACTGCAAAGAAATGTCTCTTTCTGCATTTATCCCAGTCTCCACATCTCTCTTTTATTGTTCAGTTGTCAGTGTTACCCCACCTCCCTCTTTCTTTAGCCTGCCTACACACATACAGGACAACGCAAGTCATTCTAACTACTTTGACAACAGAATAAGAGGCGACAGATGGAAAAAAATGTAAAGAATGAGACAAACTATGTCAGAGAAGCAAGGGAGAGACAGGCCATTACTATTCGGGAACATTAAATAAAGTATTACAGAAGGGAACCATGTTGGCAGAAACTAAGGTGAGCAGAAACACTAAACCGTACCTCACACATTTCTATTGCTGTGGAAAGAGTAAATATTTTGCATAAATTTGTTTAGATTCTCTTTCTCCAACTATTTATTTTCCTTTTTATTTATATATAATTGACTACATTTCTCTTAGTTATTCCTTTTCTAACACACACTATCACACATCAGTTCAGGGTGGCAGCATATATACAACAAACAGAGAGTATAAGATAAATTGTGGGTAAATTTAACAAGAAAATACCGTAAATGATAAAAGTGCCACCACACTAAGATTCCACTAAAGGATGCATTTCTGTGCTGCTGTGTGAGTTTCTGTGTTTCACTTAAGCCAGCGCAGTTATTACTGATATCTACTTACTGAGAACTCAGCATACTATTGTGGATCTGCAGGATAGTTCAGTAACCAGTTTCTGCTGCCTGACACTGAGGGCAGATAAGTGAAAGCATCCTTACATGTGTTAACACCATACAGAGACCCCCTGGGGCCACAACACAGCTCTGACTTGTTGAAACAGGGACACCAGATAAGAAGTTAGCAGTGTATCCCCAAAGGCGTGAACGATTACAGGTCATGTATCAGTGGGTAACATTTGATTTTTGTGAAGATTCTTGACTGAAAACGAAGGTTATTTGGAGGTTAAACCAACTATTCACAAACTTTACACCTGAACAATGTTTGATTTCAGACCTTGGAGGAGGTTAATGCCATAAGGGAACACCTGCATCAAGAAGGGAAGGCACATGGATTGTAAACCGGTTTACCATGGCTGTATGTGTCGTTAATTTCTGAGTGTTAGTCTCGTCTCTGGTGGTTAACATCGCTTTCTCATTAAGACCACACAAACATGAATTATGTATCAAGGCTAACACTCTCTATTGCTTCATACTTAAACTGTTGGCTCACATATTCACATATTATTAGACACCAAAAAGCCCAGAGAGGCTAGTACCTTCAAAGTTATTATCTGCAATTAAGATTTTTCTAGATCATCTGTTGAATTAAACAAGATGGAACAATATATAGGAATTTTAGACAATCAAAGACATAATTATTTTTATTTCATCAAATTTGAGGTGAGCAATTAAAAATTATTTTCTCTATTGCCTACATACAGTGGTGAAAAGAGGTGATGATCATACAATGATGCCAAATGCAACATGAAACTCAAACAACAGAAGCACTTTGGGCAAGACATGCTGTCCTGCAAATATTAAAATTTTATGTTTTCCATTAGTAAAAATGTTTTTCTTTTCTAAATTAGAACAACGGACTAAGTGTTATTATACTGGACTAAGTGTTATTATAGGGTGAAAATAAATGTTTCACCCTAGCATTTTTGTTAGACAATTTTTTGAATCCTTTCTGAAAATTGTGATTATTTTACACTGCCTTAAAAAACAAATGATCTGAAATCATGCAAAAACAAAACAAAAATAAAAACACGTTAATCAGTGATTTGCAATGGCTAACTGAAACTTACACTCTTCTCTCTCTTTCTTTACACATTATTACACATTATTACACATTATTATTATTATTATTATTATTATTATTATTATTATTATTATTATTATTCACAATGTTATTGTGAATAATATCATTATTCATCATTATTCACAATATCTGCACTATGACTTAGTTCTGGTTAGTTCATGTCACATTCTATGCAAAGGTTGCATTTACCAACTCTCAGACGTTTCAAGAAGAACATATTTTCTCTACTACAGAATGCATGGGAGTCTGATTGTTATACTAAATGGAGAGAGGAATGAGATTATTCAGGAGGACACTTATGAGTTCTTGCAAATTAGCATCTCCTAAAATTTAGAAATTAAGAAGTACAGTTTTCACTCTTAGTGTCCTGTTTACACAACTGTCCCTCAAGCTGTGTGGAGCTTCAATTGCTTTGTTGCGCTATGATTATAAGTAAAGGTTATATGGGAAAAAATGGTCTGCTTTCAATGGAACTGCCATTTAAATATTTGTGAATTGTTACTATAAAAAAGAAGAATATTTAAAAATCAAAACATTTAAAAGAATAACAGAGCAGGAGAGCTCACTAAATTGTTATTTTTGATGACTTACCATCTCCTGCTTCCCCACATCTTGACTTACATCTCATGGTTCAAATAAAGGTCGGTCTTTGATTTTATGACCACTTTGATTTTAAGGTGAACTATGCAGCTGTAATGTTTATGGCTACAATTCTGTTACAGTGTCACCAAACAAATATCTGCAAAAATATCCAACTTCATGCTACAGCTGGCCTGGTTGGCATAGTGTTCAAACATAATCTGGATAAATGTTTTTCACACACTTCCACATTTCACAACCCACATAGCCACGTTGTCATGGCTATAACCTGCTTTAAAAAAGCTTTTTAGTGTGTTTATACTATCCTATTATGAGAACCTTCTCAGTGAAACAAAATTTTGTTCTTTTTATCTGCCTAAAAACACACTAATGCACCACATTACTAAAGCATTCAGTCCCCATCATTCAGTTCCTTCAGGTTATTTTTGTATTTATGTCCTTATTATTAATCCACATTGTATTTATACTTAAATCATGAAATGCTCTTGGTGCTGGATTTATACTGCCATTAATGGGACATTAAAAATGAGCTGTGTAAAACTGGAAATAGCAAATATGTCAAATGGGCCCTGACAATAAAATTCCTGTCTTTCATCTCTTCAACTCTGGCAAGGAGGAAAGACAAAAGTCTGTTAATTTTGAATAAAAGCACAGTGTGACAGAACTGGCAGGACATAAGGAGGATGAGTGATGAAACCAGCCCACCGAATAGATAAAGGGAGGAACAGTGACAAATTTAGATTTCATGAAGCCATCAATCACAGAAATGCTCCTTTTTCCATTTAGCTGCAGATTTATTTCTACTCAAATCATTAAAGTAACATTTTATGTAAAAGTAGCAAAGGAAGAAGACTTGGTAGTAAAGTCACTTAATCTGAATTGCAGGAGGTATAAAGTTACCTTTCTGTCTACCGTCTGAGGACATAAATATACTCCACAAGATGATAAAAATGGAAATAATAAACATCCTGTGTAAATATTAATCATTTCACATCCATAGAATATCAATTTTCCTTTTGTTCTATAAATCAGACATTATAAAAAAGGGAACTAAGCTTTACAAGAAAACACAAATCCTGCATAAAACGATAGGTTCATAAATGTGGATTTCATCTTGAACCAACAAGGATAATCTGTAATCCATCTTGCTTTGGGCCAGATGTTTAGTTATGAAAGATTAAGGAGCACGGGGTGATTTTTAGTCCCCATATCTGTCCCATGCTTCCTCTTTTCAAAAGATTACTTTCCACAGATTTGACCTTAAACATCTTCTATTGGAACTACAAAAAAAGACTTCCATAAGCTTGACTTAAAAATGAGAATTAATCTTGACAACTCTTTGCAAAAATTACACATTTTCTATTTTTTGAATACTGAATGGGTGTTGGTTGACTTTACATCACAGTATTGATAATAGAAATGTATCTGATGTTCAGCACATCATATTGTCTACAGCTGAACATAGGTCACAATTGCAGCTCTTCAGTAACTTGGTCTGAAATAATGCTTAATCACCAACAAATGGCAAACAGGCTAAGTCTTCTAGACAGATCTAAAAATAGTTATAAATAAAAAGTTATTTAAAAATATAACTTTTTTACAGCTTACTAAGTATAAATTGATAAATTGATCAAATCAATAATTTGTGTTGCTACCCTTTGTTTTCAAACCAGCACAGAATCTGATAAAAACATGCTGTAGGATTAGTGTTTAATCAACCAATTATACATAACAGTTGCTAGAGGTCATTGTTTCATATGTAGGTCAAAACACATTCATTCATTCATTCAAACACATTCATTAACTGAAACAGAAACAGCTCTGAGGGAGGCTGAAAACTAAGAATGCAGCTACTGAACTGCTACCAAGGTGCAACAGTGTTGACTGTTTCATATCATGGTCATTCACCAAACTAAACACCAAACTAAACACAGCAAGAGGCCACAACCATCAACAAGACAGATTCTATGATCCTCTTTTTGTTCTATTGAAGAAATACAAATAAACAGGAAACATTGAGGATTGTAGACAGAGCGGTTGGCCAAGGAAACCTTAGTGCAGAAGATTAAAGACAGATTTCCCTTTAAAACTTAAAAATGTCCTGCAGCACCATAAACTCGGAATTAACAGAATTGCAGTGTTACTGTGATCTGCTGTTCTGTGAGGTTCAACCAGAAATTTTATAGAAGAGTTGCAGCCACAGTGCTGCAGGCGTGGCTCTGACAGTTACTGGTACGCACACAGAAGGTTTGTCTGTCCTTTCCTAGACTGTACATGGACTGGGTGGCTGCAAATAAACTGCCCCCTATGCAATTAATAAAGTTGCTTTGATCTGACCTGACATCTCCAACATGAAAGCAAGGCAGAGCGACTCAACTTTGAACAAAATCATAGGAATTCGGCCGCAAAAAATAGACATCAGTTCCTCTAGCAGTCAAAATTCTGATTAATTTGGTTTTGGCAAAGCCCTGCTTGTTATTGGGCTCGGAAGCATTTCAATAACAGTGAAGCACCATAGAGGTTCATTGCAAATTTCAGGCTGCATTTCTGCAAACAGAGTTGAGAATTCAATCAGAAATCAATATAATGCTAACATACAAAAACCAAAAGGTACAAAGTCATAACCAATCCCTGCAATATAACAAAAACAATGTTTTAAATTGAAAAATTAGGTTCACCATCAAACTGAACAACTGCTGTTGGTGCTAGGGAAAACATTTTCAGTGCAGTAGCGGCAGGAACAGCTCCGTCTTTTCACAATGCTCAAGACAAAACCATTGTCAGGTTTCTCAAGTGGCATTATGTGCACACAGCATGAAGCATCAGTCTGAATCTGCACAGTGGTTAGCTATTTGTCTTTGTCTGACTTGCATCAGTACAGTTGATTTCCCCACAAAGAATCAGCATCAACATTTTTTCTTCATGCTGTAAGGCAGCAAGTCCGAAATGTTTGTCTGTTCTCGACAAAACTCCTTTGGTTTTAATTGAAACAAACAACACAGAAAAGAAATGTGTAACTTCAGATACTAACAAAAAGACGCTAAAAAACACAAAGCAGAACAATTCCTAAACAAATGTTAAATTTGGGGCTACAGTCCTGTGGGTGTCATTTAACTGCTTTTTTGTATATGTCTGGTGTATATGAGACCCATTATCTGCTGTACATAGTTTGCTGCTTACCACATAGAGTTGCTTCCATAGTAAAGCCCATTCCTGAAGAGTTAACGTCACCTCAGTAACAATTGGATCTTCCAGAGGCACCACAGTCTCATGAGGTCTGCACCGAGATGACACAAACAAAACAAACACACATTTTAGTAACAGCCAATTATTTCAACAGTAAACAAATAAGAGACAGATCTTTTGATGGGTTACTTTATTTTGAGATATATATATATATATATATATATATATATATATATATATATATATATATATATATATATAAAAGAAACAAACATATGACACACATACTATCCACATACATTATATGCATATATTCACAAATATGCATACAATTCAGGCAAAAAGTTATGCAATTCATATTTCTATATTACATACTGTACTTATACATAAACAAGAACATCTTGATTTATTGTATCATAATAAATTATTTTTTACTGTAATTTAAAGTGAAAGTTGAGGGAACATAAAAGCAATGAAATGTGGTTACATATTCTGCACTTAGACTATACAGATGGCAGCAAAGGATGATTATTGTTATCATTCAGGGTTGAACTAAAATATCAGCAGTGGAGAGGTAGGATGAAGATGATGTAATGCAAATAAGCCATGATAACTATTCCAAAAAAAGTAGAGCTGGAGTCAAGGACACTTTACCAAAGAGCAGATAGGACAGAGTTCACAGAAATAAGCTTGAAAGGGGAAGAGTCACAGAGTTATGAACAGGTCAATAGTATACTAAACAAAAATGGTAAATAAAAATGTACTGAAAAACAAATGTTGTAAGTTTATTTTGCAGTTTCAAGCAGAAATTTTAAACCGAGCATATTATATATTAATTTGCTTCTAGTGATTCAGGTGGACTGGTGGGTGAAAAAATAAAATGTTTCAACCATAAAAAAAATCTATTTAAACCAGAGGAAGAAATGTGAAGTATTGTGTTTTGTGAAGGAAACATTGGACAAAGAATCAGAGAGATGCCTCGTCCAACAGGTGACCTTACAAGGTTTTTATGGATTTTTTTGTGTTTTACCCATTTATGGTTGTAAAACTATTTTTATATTTGTTTGTTTGTGACTGACTGAGTGCAACAAAGTGCCCAGAGATCATCGGGTATGTTTTGTGAAGTTGACTTTTACAAGTTGAAAAAACAGGTTCAATTAAATTTGGGAGTCTTTTTCTGACTGGATGACCCAAAGTTTAGTGTTAAATGTCTTAATAAAAATAAGAAAAATATACTGAGCTGCTGCACTTAAAAGGTGTGGGTGGAAGATTAAGACCTTCAGAAAGTTTGAAGAAATATTCACATGAAATACTGGGATGTGGAGTATTTTTTTTTCCTAAATAACCTTTAAGGAACTTAAACAGTAAAAGTTTAAGTAAAATAAATAATCAGAGAAAGAAAAAACCTCGCTTCACCTCTGAACATAAAATGATTCACATTTTATATTTTATTTTATGGTTTTACTTTCCTTGCTTCTTTGAAAACTATGTTTGCCCAGAGGGTGAGATTGTTGGTTAAAACTGAAAGCTGACTCACAGTTTCAGGCTGGAAGTCAGAAATAATAAAGCGCCCTACTATTTATTTACCCTGCCATGGATGCCATGTTTTTTTTTCTCTTGCATCCTCATTCTTTTCACCTTGTATTCCCATTTCTCAGCCAGCTCACTCTTCTTCTGTTTCATAACTGATAAATTAATAGGAGCAATGTACCAGATTTGCTGATCTCCCAGCAGAACAGCAGATGATAACTGCCTGCTGAGTTCACCCACATCAGTTGTGTTTCAGGGTTTTTTCTCCTATTCTATTCCTTATATTTTTCCTTCATTTCCCTTTTTCCTCATTCACTTCATGTTGCTCTTGTTTAAGTTTCTTTAGTTTTAACTTTTTACCCTAATATCTTTACCACAATTTCTGTTGTATTGTTGGCATGAATGATGAAGCTGCTGTGGATCAACACCTTTATCTCTGAAGCATCTCTTTAAACACCGTACAGAATTTGGAGAGGTAAGTTATTGTCATTTGGTTTATTCATTTTAAATAAGTCCAGTATTAGTTTTCTTTTACTTGTTTTTTTTTAGCATTCACCCTGAAGTTATACCCAACTCTTCTGAAGTGTAAAATTTGACAAGAAAAATAACATCTTCTGAATAAATCATTGTAAAAACGATACAACAGTGTTTTGTGGCTGACTTAGGTCTGATAAGGACGGATCACCCTTATGTTGTGGCACAGCCATCTCTAAACAGACCATAATACCCCTGTTAGTCCCATTTCTGTTAGCTCAAGCTTTTTATGCTCTCTTCTTCCTTTTCACGTTTCATCTTCCACTTTTTCCTTTCAACACTCTTGTCCAATAATTACTTTAGAGTTTATTTTTACTTTTTGCCTTTGACTCCTTGATTCTAGTTAATTTTTATTCTCTTTTTTTCTGTAAATGTTCATTCATATTTCCTCTGATCAAGCATCGTTGCACATCTCACTTCTGATCCACCATTTCCATCCTCCGTTAGTCTCAAGCCATCTTTGTCCCAGCTGGCTCTTCTTATGTGTTGCCCCTCTGTTGTCTCCAATCCAAATATTTAGCAATCTCATATTTACTTTCTCTGTCTCTTCTTCAACCTCTTCAGATATTAGAAGTGTTGTTGGCCATTTTCCTTTATTATTTGCCTCAAAATGTTTAAAACACACAGCTGCTCTTCCAACTTTGAAAGCATTCAACCCTTTGACCGCTAACAACCCCTAGTCATTGATCAATCTTTTACTTTCATAAACACTAAATGCATCTCATAATGACTTTGTTTTATTTATACATTCCAAGATGATATTCATGATTTATCATCTTGACTGCACGGTGGTGTAGTAGGTAGCACTGTTGTGTTGAAACAAGAAGGTTCTGGGTTTGAATCTGGAGTCTTTCATGTTCTCACTGACTTCCTCCCACAGTCTAAAAACATTGCTGCAAGGTAACTGATCTTTGTAAATTCCCATTGGGTGTGTGTTGTTTGTCCTGTGTGTCTCTGCTTTACAGTGTGATGGACTGGAGGCCTGACAAGGGTGTACCCCACCTCTCATCCAGTCACAACCATATTTAGTAATTAGCCCCTCTGCAAAGATTAGTGGGCAAATTTATGGACGGATACATCATCACAGTGCTTTTTGGAGAATTAAATCACAGACATAAATATAATTTATCCACATTTTCCTCAAATTTAGACTCATTCATCTTTCTTTATGGTCCATATAGAGCATGAGCCAAAAAAAAAAAAAAAAAAAAATCTGGACATCTAAATTTGATTTGCAGTGTAAATAACTTTAAGCTTTTCACATGCAACAACTCACATTTTCCTGCTGCTGAAGGTTCCTGACAGGCCAAGCACACTCTGACTCCCACCTCCAGCTATGACAGCAGAAGTGAAACCTCCTTCTGTCCAAATACTGTTCTCCGGATTCAAAAAGTCCTCCAGGCATTTTTAAGAACAGCTTCTATTTTATTTCACAGATTGTCTCCAATAAAAACCAGTGTAACATTTATCCACTGGCCTTCACCTGACCCTTCAAACTAAAACTTCCTCCCCATATGGCCGTTTACACAACATTACTCATGTTGTGAGAATGGTCAGAGCAAGATTTAGCTTAGATTCAAGAGTCAACTCAGATATCATCTGCTCTATATGGTTTTATTAGATTTTTCACTTTCTATGGTAACAGAAAAATTGGTTAGCATAGGAGTATTTTAATTTGGATCAATGTCCCAATGTAGTATTTATTTAAGCCCTATTCTTTGATGATGTTCCTCTAAAAGACAGAAAGGACTGTAGCCTGATTCATAGAGAAAGTGACATTTTGCAAACTTCGAAATAAGTACAAAATAAGATAAATTGTATGTTTAAGAAATTATTTTGGTACTAACTAAGCTAAAAGTTTGATCTGATTTAACTTCAGATAGTGAGAAAAAATGTGTTTGTGTCTTTTTATTCAGTGTATTAGCACTACATTAATCTCCCAACCTATCAAACTATCTAACTTCAAAAATACTAGAGCAAATTTTAAAAATCAGCACGGCACAGTCAAACTGACAGAGCAGGTCCAACAGGTGGTGTGAAGCAGAGAGCTGCGACTGAAACGCAGGAGGTCTCCTTCCCCCCAAACAGTGGGGAGCGTTGAAGAAGATGGTCGGACAGCAAGCAGCAGAGGAAATGCTGCCCTTTAACACGGTTGGCTCACCTTGGCTGTGATTTTTATGTTGAGGCAGCGGGAGCTGTTGTCTGCTGCCTCAGACTGATTTCTGACTTCAAGGAGTAATCAGTAATCATGTTATATTTTCGAGGTACCTACTGATCTTTTCAAAGCTGCATTATTTGGAGGTGTGTTGCACTATTTTAGGCATTATGCTTTTTTAAAACTATCTTACAACGTCTGTAAAAATATACTCGTAATGAAACCTGCCTCTAAAGTAATTAAAACGTGGAACAATTTATGTGGTTGTTGAGTATCCATTTCTCATACACCTCAGTTGTCTTCAATTTCATATGCTGGAAGGTCTTTTTTATTATTTCTCATTATTTCCCTCCCTCCCATCATTGCATGTTAGCTGCTCCCAGCTAAAGTGTGAAAGCAGCATCAGAATGAATGTGGCTGTTGTCTAATCAGTTTTCCTCCTCGAGGTGAATTCAGAGGACACGAAAGTCCTTAGAGATGGCCGTTAGGAAATAATTTTCATATAATGGAACTATAGAGACCAAGCCAAGATTACTCAGTGCAAGTTAAAAAAGAAAAAAAGAAACACCATTGGGACAGCCAATTATGAAGTACTTTTCACTAAAAATGTTCATATTTGGTGGATGGGCTACATTCCCAGCTTCTAAAATTTAGAAAGTACTCTGCAACTCTCAGTATTCCTCAGTTCTTATTTACTCTGGAGGGAAGTTTGAAAGAGGAAGCAAAGGATTCCTTATTTCCACTTAATTTGCTATCCATGTCTTTAATTATGTAAAAAACGATCTCATGTAAATTAGCATTGATTATACCACTGGCTAATAAGATTTGTTTTTCTTAAACAAGCTTTTGCAGTCATTATGCAAATGTATTAAAAGATGCCACGTTTACCATTAAAAAGTTCTTTGTTCTATTCAGGAAAAGTGTCTTTAAGCAATTCATCCAGAGACAAAAAAAAATACCGAATAACATTTTAAATGTATTACAGAACAACACACACTGTAGACACAAGTGAGTTAGTTCCGCATTTTTTTGCATAATCACATCAGTGCTGCTGTGAGTTAAAGATGTTATTATTCAGTTCGGTGCAAAAGTGTTTTGTACTTTCTTTGCTAAGATTATCCACTATGGAAAAGGAAACAGGGGGTGTCTGACTAAAACATCTAAAACAAAAGTATTTGACGCTAACAAGAAATTTAATGAGGTTATTTCCTTCTGCGCTCTGATCTTACCATGGTGTAAGGCTGAATCATGTGGAGAGAAAAAGGAACTAAAACAGAGTAACATCCACTTTTTATTAGCAGACCGAATAATTAGGCCAACCTTTATTAGTGTTATTGTGGTAAAAATATTCACAATGTTCACTGAGGGGGTTATAAACAAGACGTTCAAGGGCTAGATTTTTATTAAGCACTAGGTTTGAAGGCCAGCTTTTGATTTGCAGCAGTCTAATTATTATAGTTCGTTTAATTTATTAAAATTTTTTATTGACAAGATCTATGCTTTCTACCTTGCTTCTTTATTTAGCTCAAGTTTCTGATGAAACTACTTCTGAGTCACAGTAAATTAATTTTTAATATTAATAAAATGTTTAAAACTAAAATACATTCTAAAGATAATTTAATTTAAAATGTTTTTCAAAAGTTGTAAGAACTTTAGGAGACAAACAGAGAACATAATAAACAACCAGATGGGTTAGTTTACAGTTACATGATGATACTGACGTTAGGCTCAAAAACTGCAAAACAATTTCAGCAGTTCATAAACTTCATGAACATTTTTGTTCCAGTTAAAAAGCAGCTTTATCATTAGGACTTTGGGGGGAAAATGATTCCCCCAAAGTCAATGTCAGTGTCTGTTTTATAGTTCAACTAAACTATGGTGTTCTCTGATGAACTTTGACTCTGAAAATCTTGAGATGTTTTCAGTTACTTTACAAAATTCCTAGGACAGATTATTCAATTCAGATTTACAATTATCTCAAATGTGATAATCTACTTTCAGTCAAATTACCACAAGCATTTCAATAATTTCAATCTTACTGTTAGAGATCCAAGTGTGTATTCTGTAATAAAATTATATAAATTTAGTCACTAGCCAATGGGCTTCCCAGGGATCTGTATTAGGTTACCTAGTGTTTTTTTTTTCCTTTTTTGTACAAAGCACATTTAGTTCTGAATAACAAATAAAAATAATCCATAATAGATTTCTTCTGAAAAAAATAAACAAGCTTCACAGTGGCAGTTGATTTGCCCCACACTTAGAACAAGCAAAATATTTGTCTAAATCAGTCAAAACAAAACAAAACAAAAAAAAAAACACAAAGAGGCAACACAAATGCAACAACTTAAAGACAGAAAGCTCCAGTCTCCCATATTTCTGAACTCACCCTCTGTTGGTAACAATGGCTTTCTTCAAGTGAATGTAGCTGGCAGGAAAAACTCCCTGTGAAACAGAAAAACACTGCATAAGTAGAAGAAGTTAGAGCTAAACTACAATCAGCTTTTTGAAGACTTGCATACAATCATATTCAGCATAACCATCTCATTTACATATAGTAACCAGCACATTTTTAATCAAGCCTGAGGTGTTGTTCTTATAATAATATGACAAATTTGCAGGAAATACATTCAGCAGAGTTTTTTATACTAGATTTTTCACAGTCTTCCACTTATGCTGACAGAACAAGCTTAAAACATCCAGAGAAAAGACAACCTGCCATGTATATCACGGCTATACAACGTGGAACATCTTAGAGGAGCACTGGTAAATTATTCATAAGAGACACTGAAAGTTAAAATAGAAGCTTCAAACATACAGACCGTGTGTTTAGTTTCTTTTAAAATACCAGCAGTGCTTTCTGCAAACTTGATTTTCCTAAATTTTGATCTCACATAAAAGTGGAATTTTTGTTTATGATGTTTGTTTTATGGAAATGTGCGCTCTTGTGAGCAAAGTAATAGACAAATTCAGTAATATTTCACTGCACTGGTTTATAATTCCCATTAAACAAAAAAAAAAAGTTGAACTTACTTATTTCTAAACTTGAAAATAAAGCAAAGAATAATTTTCCACTGTCTTTTGTTACAACCCAAAAACTGAGCATGGCAAAATTAAGCTGAAAAATAGACTCATACATTTTTTAAAGTGTTTGAAGTAGAGCTGCAGGGCTCTTCGTGGTCCCTTAAATTTATTAGAAGTTTTTCATAAATGTTTTAGACAGTTTTCTGTAAAATTTAGAGAAAATCCATGATGATATGAACAGAAAAAGCTAGACGAGGAGTGATGAAAGTGACCCAGATTACAATGTGTCTAGAGCAGATTCAGATAGTATCATACCAAGTTTCTGGAAATGCTGTTTTAATAAAAAAAAATATGCTTATTTCAAGCTGCTACACCTACTCAAAATAAAAAACTAATCTGAAATTAGCATCCACGCTAAACAGATTAATAACTCAAATCAGGTGTTGAGAAATTGTTCTCTGATTTGCTCAAATGAAGTCAGTCTGACAGGAAGACCCAACATCCCATATTAGTGGCTTTGGAACAGAAACCATTCCCTTATGATTCTGGGTTTTTTTGTTTTTTTTCATGAAAAATTATATTAAAACCAATAATGTAATCACCTACTTCCCGGGTTTAACCCAGAAAAAGATAATGTTTCATTAAACAGTGTGTTATTCAAATAGTTTTGAGTCTGCCGCTCTCTGACAACCTTCTTTTAAAAAGGGTGTACTATAATTTAACTAATTAGAAATTTTGTAATATAAAAGCATATCAAAAGTATCTGGGTACCACTTTCATAAAGGATGATTGTGACTGCAGGGCGAAAACTGGCTGCAGGAGGAGAAGCTGACATCTTGTTAGGAAAGGCTTCAGACTTCACGTTTCACACTGAAAGACATTGTTTTATGAGGGAGTTTTTGTTTTTAAGCAAATTGAAGGGACAGCGACACATTGTCATCAAGCCTAACACTGAATAATATTTCAGCAACATCTCTTCTCTTAGAAACAAAGTGATTTTTGCTCATGTGTCAAATTACTTCCATCTGTCCACCTGTCTTTTGATTTTCTATTCATACAATAAAAACACAAGTGCCCAACTCTGTTGATGACACAAAGGTGTTCAGCTTTTCTTTGAAAACTGAAACAACAGAACTAAACTTATCCTAAACACACAAACAGGAGAATGAACACACGTGTGTCTTCAAGACCTTTAAGTAAGATCTGTTGAGAGCTGAAGGCGTTCTGAATGCACTGACCTGTAAACTACCACCTACTGTCACAGCTAACTAGGCAGAGACAAGAACAAGATGTCATGTATGTATGTGTGCATGAGAGGTCGTGGTGTGCTATTCCTAATTTAGGTGATGGTGTCAAAACACCAAGCCAGTCAGAAAAGGTCAACCCGATACAGAGAGAAAATGAACAGAGAAAAATACAAGAGAGGGTAAAAAAGAACCATAATAAAGTATAGAGAGAAGAACAGCAGAAGTAAAAGAGGAACGTAGAAAATAAATGACAAATCAGGCTGCAGTGAAAATGTCATCCTCCCACAAATAATCCTGTCTCCCTCTGGACTCTTAGCTGCAAATACCTTATTGTCACCTTGTGTTGACCTGTTTTAAGTGCCTTTTAGAGGCCAAGGATTATTAGTCTGAAATATGCCACATATCATATAATGCCTTACAAAAAGAAAGAAAGCACATAAACACAAAAGTAGAGGCAGTTACACATTTTAAACCAGTTAATGGCTGATTTCATATCCAATTGACAAAAAAATTATGACTTTTGTTTTTGCTGTCAGTCAGATGTTAAATTGCATAGAAATTACACATTTGAATATTCCACCTACCATTAGTGTAAACGTAGGTATGATGTGAACTTAAAGAAGGAAACAGACTGGTCAGTCTTAGTATGTTAATATGCTGCTACTGCTTAAACAATACTTTGAGTCAAACTATATAGTTTTTGAAGAAACGTTGCATTTTTTATTATTACAGTATTTCAAAAACAGTTAAATACTGTAATGATTACATTACTGTACTGTAAAGGTCCATTGTTGCAAAGACCCATGAGCTCAAGGCACCTTTCTTGCAATATGAAATCAGTGTTTCAAATTGAATTTTAACATATATTTTTGAACGAGCCTTGATGTTCATCCTGCAGTGTTCCCAGGAAGCAGCCAGGCATGAGTTTAAAAATATGCAGAAAGAGCTTTTTTCATACTGTACAGGGCATGCTGATAGGTTTCCTTTAATCCTAAAAGTGAGAAGAGAGTGAAATACTGAGAATACTTTTCCAGCTAAGAGAAGGGATACCAAAACCAGACTAAAATTATATAAAAAGGCATAAAATGAAGAACATGAGAGAATTAGGACTGTTTGGTAATAAAAAGTAAGCTTTTAATGTCGCTGGTTTGTTGAAAGCAATTATGATGTCATGAGGGGTCAGTAGAGCAGTTAATCATCAAGCACTCTGTTCATATCGAAGCTGAAAAAAAAAATGTTACCTCATGTTAGTGTCCAAATGTCAACATTATCTAATCTCTTCAGTTTGTAAAATATTTGTCCTGGTTGATCATACATCGATCCAGCCTGTTCTTACTCACTTTAAAAACAGATTATTTGCTACAGTCATTATTATCACCTTTTGTTTGATTAAACAGATCTTCTCCCCTCCTTAACGGTTCAGCACAGTAATTGCCCTCTATTGTTTCACTGTCGTCACACCTGCCGAAATGTTTGGGATAATCTGCATTTCATTGTACTCAATTCATCTCTAAATCAAACTGAAAGCAGCCACAGATGTGCTTCACCCTTACTTTTGACTTCCTGATTTGTCCCTCTCTTGTCCCAGAGGAGGCAATCTCCACTAACCATAACACATCCCTTCTTTTTCTTCCATTATGAGCTCTTCTGTTTTTTACAGCTCTACTCGTTGTTTCAAGTGAGAATTGTGTAGCTTCCCTCTACAGCTTCATCAGAATAAAATCTGGGATGTCATTTTAGCATGGCGCTTTTGGATGACAAAATAACTTTGATATTACATCACGACCACCAGTCTTAAGCTTCAGCTAATACAAAACTAATTGGAAACACAGAGAAAAACAAAGAAAAGAGAGAGATAAATTTGCTCAGGATTATATGTAGCTGAATTTGACAGATATATGTGTGTTTTAGCTTAAATGTTTCTATAATTGCATCGGCTTTGTAAGCCCCTGTTAACCCAGGGTTGGATGGAGCAAGAGTGTTCAGAAACTTAACAAAAAACATACAGAAACAAGTTCTTTTTAAGTATGTTTAATTCGAATTGTTATATGACCTTAGGTATATATGGTTGTACAATAAATCTTAAAGCAGGCTGCCCTTTCTATGGCCTCAGTGCTGAGGCTAATCCAAACACTGATGAAACTCAACATGGAAAGTTCTCTGCAGTGCAGAGGATTAGGGATGACTCAGAATAGGAAGGCATTTCTTCAGGGAGACACAGCGATTCGCTTTAACTAGCACGCCCATTGTAAAGAAAACAGGTGATAAAGATGGAACTAATAGGATTGGGCTGATGCCTTTATGCTGAGGAAAAGGGGTAACAAAACAGACAAACTCAATCGCATTAAGGCACACAATCACACCGTACAACAACAGGACGAAAGCATAAGAATGCATAATGTAGCATGCATATTTCTGCACGTAAGCAAGCATTGTAATGCACAAAACATACATAGAAAAGATGTTTTGTTGAAATAAATGTATCCAAATTGGGATCATGTCACGTTGAGGCTCATCACAACAGAGGAATAAGACCTGCAAGCTTCTTAGCCAGTATTTATGTTTCTCTCTCACAGCCTCATTTCTCCAGACGTTGTTTCTGGAGTGTGAAATAAACCTGTACGTTAAAAACAAACCGAGTGCTTCCTATTGTGCTCCTTTTGAATTCTTCCTAGCATTGTAGCAGCCTTTCCAATTATCTTCTAAATCAGTGCAAGGACATCGCTAGTCTGTGAAATCTCCAGTCCAAAAGGTCGTCTTCCACTCTTGAATATATATTCATCAATTGTGATGACAGTGTATGTTGAGTCATTGAATAAAAGCAAACTATACTCTTCAGTAATAAGCCACATTATTTTATTGTTTTATACTACAGTTCCAGCTAACTGTTGATGCAGATTTTCAAAGCTGCAAATCTCACATTAGTGCTGCTGTTTGTCTGGTGAGGGCAATTAATTCTCAATTTATCAATCATAAAACCTTCTAAGCCAAAATGACTTTCTATCCAAATTGATCTGTGACTCATCATGCACTGTCTTACATAATGTGGTGTTGAAGAGGTCGTTTCTGAGACCAGGATACTGATACTGACGCTGATCTCATGTGTTTCAGAAGGCCAGAGGTCAATAATGCTGCATCATGAGAAACAGAACTGCGACTGTGCATTAACCTCATCTGTTCAGCATGCAGCTGTTCAGACACCTCACATCTGGCACGTTTCCATAAGAGACTAAAATCACATGAAATGTTTCCTCGGTGAAGCTGCAAATGACGTTCAGAAAGAGTTGTGGTTTACTTTTGGTGTTTATCTTCCGCCTCCTCTTTCTCTACTAGGAGGATTTTATAAGCAAGAGTTCTCCCCCTCCATCACAGATGATGACTTAGTTCAATGACTCATTTGATTTATCATAAGGAATATTATGTTTCTATGTATTGTATTTGTGTTGATATTTAGTATTTTTCCACCTTAATTTAGACAATCGGCAAAATGCTTTAGAAATGTTTGTTTTTGTGTTTAGTTCTTTAAGGCTTCAGCAGCTCTTGGAAGAAATATAAATTATAGTTGCTATGGTGATGCTACAATGACCCACCAATGCTGAATAGTTTTCTCTACTGCAATGTTCAGAATTTCTGATGTTTGATTAGCATGAAAAAATGTTAGCTTAAACATTTTTTCACCTATGATCCCTCCTTAATGGACTCCCATTGCCCTTGCTGTAATTAACTGCAGGTCATGCAGTCCATGTTGTTGCAGCTGAACTAAGACTTTCAATCAGTAAGGTGTCACATTCTTAATTCTTGTTTTACTAAATGGCTAAACAGAGTTTAATATACATTAAAGCAGTTTTAGGTCTTTAATTAACCTCTATGTACAACTGTTTTTGAAGGGCACTGCATTGCTACCCCACCTGCAATGATGTTCCTGCACTGTCAAAGGAAGACGCCAATCTCACTGTGCTGATTTCCGATCACTTAAGGGTTATTTCTGTAACAGAAGACTTTTACTTTACAGGTTTACCTGTTAAGTTAAAGTTTACCTGCTAGTTAAAGCCAGTTACCTGGCTTGTAACAGGTAATGCTAAATAAAACATTCAGATCCAATAATAAATCTAAAATGTTTCTAATTATTTTTTTCTGCAATGTCACATTTTTATGAAAGACTAATCTTGCAGTGATGGTTGCTGCATTTTCAAAAGTCATTTGAGTAAAATAGTTTTATATTCAATATAAGTATTCAATAATATTCATGAAAAACAAATTAAACCACTCTTCATCCAGCAAAATAAAAAAAAAAAATATTGATTTAATATTCTGCCAAGAGGTTCAAGGTCTGCAAAGAAACTCTGGGCTAAAGAGGCGTCATCATGTATTAAAGTTCTTTATAAACTTAAAAGTAATCAGGTTCGTCAACCTTCTCACAACAAATACAGAGGACCAAAAAAAAGTTTGTAGCTAAGGAAAAAAACCACAATTTTCTCTTGATAAAAGAAAGGTGTTTGGCAAAAGGAGAGTCTGTCTTACCTTGACGTTCGGCTTCCTTGTTGAGAATCCTCTGTACCATCCTTGAAGAAAAGAAAATAATCAGTGACAGGTAAAAACACAGAATCAAAATGATTATGTCAACAGTTCAACAAGTTTTATTAAATCAACTTTGAAAAAGTTACTTGAGTTTATTTCTGAAGACAAAATTGTGATATCAGAAGGTAAAAGAAAATAAATAAGCTACCACTAAAGCAAACACCATTTAGGGCAGATATTATTAAAAAAATATCAATAACCAAATTCACCAAAATGTGACATAATTCCATTACTTTTCTATAATAAGATAATTCTGTTAGTTTTTCTATAACTAAATTATATCTACTTATAAGAAAACGGTAAAAAAAATAATAAAATAAATAAAACGATCAAGCTCATATGTGCATAAAATGACTGAAGTAAAATGCAAAATTATACTTGTTTTTCTGTAAGACCATTTAAAGACTCAGTCCATATTCACAATGCAACTGTAAGCAGATATTTTAGTAAAAATAGCATGTTTGATATGCAACATCATTCATTTTTTATGCCAAGACTTTAAGTGTTGAGAGTTAACTGAAATGTATGAAGCAAGAAATATTCTATATCACAAAAATAAAGACATGTAACTCAAATAAATAAATTTGAATATTATTTTCTTTCAAAGAACCCCTTTAAGCATTAGACTGACATCAAATCAATATGAGTAATGTATGTAGGATTTTTTTTTTTCTGTAGGCAAAAGGCATGATTAGCATTGATTTAGAATCCTGCGGTCTAAAAGAGAAACCATCAGTTTTACATTATATGATGAAATAAAAAGTTGTAGAAAGAAAACTTGAGTCACTGACCTGAGGTGTGTGAGTGTCTGTGTGTGCATGTTTGAAAAGATTGGAGTGAAAAGTTGATGGCCTAGTTGATGTGAGTTTACACTGGACGCTATGAGCTCATGAATGTGGATGACAAACTCTGATAGAGACACTGATGGACATGAAGCCCCGGAGCTGGAGACAGATTCAGTCCATTGCTCTTTACCCTGTGTGGGTGGCTATGTGCATACGTTACTAGATTCTCTATCCTTATGGGGACCAATATGCAAACATGAATGGACAAAACTAAATCTGTCAAACATGGATAAGAAAACTGTAAACAGTATTTCTTTAGTGTTTAACAAGACCAATTCTTAATTAATGTCACATCTTCTCCAAACTAAAAGCATATGCAGTGACTTGCATTTTGCAAATAATCTGAAATGTACATCACGCATTTCATCTCAAGACCTACTTTGTCAGATATCCTTAAATTACATCAAATATAACCAGCTTCCTTCAGAAGTCAAGAACTAACTTTAAGAACTGATGTTTGATGATGCTTTTTATTCATTTTGACTGTTCCAAGATGTAAAAAACTGGAGAGACATGCCCCAACCATCTGAATTACAGATGTATTGAAGCAATAGATGGATTTATACTGCATTAGAGTTTGATTGGCCCCAAAATATGTAGCTCAGGCTATAGATTTATAGGTGGAGCTCATACTCAGTTGAAGAAATGGGAAAAAACAATAAATAATGTATGATTCTTCAGAATTATGTATAACATAATGTTGGTCTATCACATAAAATCCCTGTTTTGTGACAAAATGTGGAAAACCACAAAGAAAAATACTTTTGCAAGGCTTTGAACCATTTACTATGTTAAACCAGAGTAGGACTTTTCAAGAGTCTTGGGAAACTAAAACTGGATATTTTGGTAAATGAGGAGAATTTACATAAAGTTTATAAATATTTATGATGGTCTCTCATCATAAATATTTACTTAGTGAAAAATGTGCATCACTTTTGGATTTTTCCTCCTTAAGTACAGCAATTCGACAGAACAATAGTACTCATTAACAGAAAACTACTACCCTGAGACGCCTTAAGTTATATTTCTCAGTTATGAGTCACTCGGCCTACAGACACTAAAATGTTGAGTCGGGATCTTTCACAGCTCAGCCTAGCTGTTTGCAGGCTAGAGTGAGAGTCAGATTAGTGACAGGCAAAACTGGGTCGGTTTCAAGTTCTCATCGCTGATGGACCTCCTTCTCCAGCCAGTTTGAGAGTACACCAGTCTTTTCACATGGAGAAACATCCATCAGATGCCTCAGCAGAGTACGAAGCTGTCATCAAAGTGGACTCAAGTTGAAATAAAACCTTGACAGCTGAAAATTACTCATATCCTGGGAGTTAGTATTTCAAGGAAGAGCCCAGAGACAGACATCCTCTCAGGCAGAAGAGGCGTCATTTGTCTCCATTCAAGTGGAAATGAAAATGATTGTGTCTGCAGCTATTGAAAATTTTGAAGGTGAGTGATTACTCTTTGTCACAGTAAGGAGAAAGAGACAATTATTTATCTCAGAATTATGCATTTAACATCTCTGAGCGTATTAGAATACCAACTATGTACTTTAAAATGTTAAACAAGAAGACAAAACTCAAAAGTTATAAAGATTTGTAACATGTCAAATAACTAGATAGGACTGTGACAAGATGTCGTTTTAGATTTTGTAGGACGTGTTTTAAGACTGTTTAGAAAGAGATGAACATCTAGGGACATTTTTATGTCCAGTTATAAAATAATAGCTCTTGAAAATGATTCAGTGATGCCATAAATCTGAGTATTTGACAGGATTCTTCACATTAACTTTCATCTTATCATCTCTCAAAATTATGAGTTTAATTTCTCCGCGGCTCTTCATAATCTGATTTGAATATGGAGATGAAAGTTTAATTGGACGGCTAATTAATAACCAATCAAGACGCATTTATCACCAGCGCTAAGATGTCTGTGTTACTCCCAGGCCTCTCATCTATATGATAATCAGAGAGAGTAGTTGAAGCTGCAGTGTCAGGGTCCGTTTCTAATGGTTTTAATGGCTAAAAACAAAATCTTTGCCAGGCGCTATTATGTTATCAGAGTATCATAAATCTTTTGAAGTAGAGGTCGTGGAGCAGGTGTTTGTGTGGTGAATCCATGCATACAAGTATGAAACACACTCTTACCCTGATGAAGAATAATAATTTTTCCTCCTGTAACCCAACGGATCACCCCATAGTTATTAGAATAATCATTTTGAACTATTATGAACATAATCCACAATAATAATCATGATAAATCATTTTCAAAGGGGGGCAGCTCTCACAGGGCCTCTTCTGTGGTATTAACAAAAAGACTTAGCTCATAATGGGGGCTGCATTACATAACTGATTTCCATCAGGCAATCAAATCAGACAAATATGAGTCTTAAATGACGCGTCATATTGCTGTAGAGAACACCTCGAGCTAGGTTATGAGAAAAGGAATTACTTGTTTAACCAATAATAAAACCCAAGGGGAGCATTTTCTCTGTAACTTCAGTTATGACCATGATTTAATAGAGCTGTAAGCTGCAGCTGAGGCCCCAGACTCACCATCCGCGAGCTACAAAATACAATCAGTGTATGTGTTCAGTTATTAGTGGCCAAAGACAAAACATTTTTATTCAGTTGGATTCGGTTGGTAACATATCCTTAAAAACAATACAACCTTCTTCAAATCATTAATTGTAGTGTGCTAAATTCTATCCTTAGGAAAATCATGGTACTGTATGTCAACCGTTTTCAGAATTTTCAGAAAATATGCATTTGCAATATTGCTGTTCGTAATGGCTAACCTAATTGTTCTTCACTTTCCTCTTCCTCCGGTGTCATCACGGTGTACTCACCACTCTAAGATTGACAATCTCTGTCACCATAATTTAAATCAAGTGTTGACATCAGTGGCATTGGGATTCCATCCAACTGGAATCATTACCATGGTGAAGTAAAGTGCACAGACGTCAAATGGGAAATAGTACCTACAGATTGGAGGAATAGACATATAGCTTCAGATTTAGTAGTGTTGTTGTGAAGACCACCTAACCCAAGACCAAGACAAGACTAAGACCAGAGTATATCGAGACTGCGACAAGACCAAGGCTTTTAGGGTTTGAGACCAAGTCGAGACCAAGACTGAGGGAGTCAAGACCAAGACCGGTGCCCTGTGCTACATGACACAATAAAATGTGAAATATGATCAAAATTGCATCTTAAATTGATCTGAAAGATTCATATTCCCATAAAAAACACATAGATATTAAATACCTAGAGCTGAAATAAATTTAACCAATATTGTTATCAATTCAAACTCTTTGTTCTGCTTTGCTTCCATCTCTGTGCCACAATCCGCGGAGGTCTCCTCCCCTCCCTAAAAAGATAACGCCCTGAGCAGTTGCCCATGTCAGAAACCACCACTGTCTGCACCATTAAACATAATAATTAAGGCAATGCATGAATGATAAACAACGCTAAACTATGAACACTGACCAAGGAACAACAAGCAAGAAGTAACCAAGAACAAGGCGCATACTGTTCTCACCCTTCCTCCCACTGCATGAAGCCAGGAAGCGGAGTGCTGTAATGTCTGCCACCATGACTGGTGACAAAAACAAAGAGCAATGAGCATGCTCTGCGCTGTTCCATTGTTGTGTTTTATTTATTTGCTAATGAAATAAATATCAATGTATATAATTAAATAAAAATAATAACAGCTACTGCAGTTTACGTAGAGCATTACAAGAACAAAAAACGGCTCTCAGTGAGGCTTCAGTCCTATCTTTATAATAAAGAGCTGTTCAGAAGAATTGGATCGCTCCTGAATCTCACTTCACTATTTTGTAGACTTTGGTCACAGCGTTGTCCCACATACGACACGTCAGTTAAAACCTCTGCACAATAATACAGCTCTTGAGTGACAGCGTTTTTCATACAATGTGTCCCTGCACCGCTAGCTTTGCTAACATCACGTCAACGGAGCTTACCTCTCTTTGAGCTTCTTTTCTAAGTGACGTTAAAAGTTAGACGTTGTCCCCCACTGTCTGTGAAATAAAAGCGCTACTTAATTTACATGTCGCCATCGGATTTCTTATGGTTTATGTAGCGGGATGCTATTACTAACTGTTAGACATCTGCCGCTCAGAGAAAACCAATGTGCATGTCTTTGAGCGCCGCGTGCGAACGAAAGGGGCAAGGAGGGTGGGGGCGGTGTAACAGAAACACGTTAGTCACTTTATTGCTTGCATGTTAATCGATATGTTTTGCATCCAGTGAAAACAAAGATATTAACAAATAAACTGGACAATATGCAATTTAGTGACATTTCCACAGTTGTGGTCTTGATCAGTCTTGAAATAAAATCCCGAGTCCTCAATGCCCGAGACATTCTGTGGTTGAGTCCGGGTGCTACAACACTGAGATTTAGCAATATAAACTATTCTCCATGCAGTCTTTGGCCCATATTAGTTAAATATTTTTGTGTTTTGACCAGGTAAATAAATGTATGTAAATATCTGGTTTCAATCATGTTTTAGCCTTTAAACAGCAAAGAACTACTCCTCCAGGATTTATCATGCATATGTGGTCATGCTCCGTGAAGTTCAAAAGATAGGATCATTTTCTGGTGAATTCTAAATTTCATTTCCTGGTTTGCTACACCTACAAGAAGCAAACATAAATGGGTGTCCTCTGTTGGCATCATTTCCTGGTGCTTCATCTTTCTGAGGGCAACACGGTGTAAATTGACAGCCCCTGCTTCACATTACATTGAAATATGTTGCATCCACTCTGAGTGGGTGTCGATCTCATGATAAAGTGTGACACTTTAAAATGTCAGTGCACCTTGAAGCCATGGCCAACTCTACATCCTGGCTCTGCCTCTGGAGGCGAAGCTGTCCCATCACTCACATTTTTGTTTTGCTCCTTCACTGATGGACTAAATTTACTGCTGTTTATCAATATTACTACTGAGCAGCAAAGAGAATCAGAAACATGGCTTTAAGTCTAAGTCTTTAAAGCTGTTGGTGTGTGTTAACACAATGCCAAGATAGAAAGTAATTAGCAATGATCACAAATAATAAATTCTGTTACTTGAAGTAAAGAGGAACTCCAGGCCTTTTCTACATCAATGTTCAGAACCTATCAGCACAGTGAGGAAGCTTATTGAAAAGTAGAAAACAGTTAAGACAAATGCAAATACACCCAGGAGTAGATGTCTTGACAAATTCACTCCGCTGTCTGATAAAAGTGTAATGCTCACGCAATGCTCAGAAAAAGATCACAAAACCTGAAAAACTCCACTTTTATCTCCTCAGGCCTCAGCGTGTTAGATGTTAATGTTCATGACAGTCCATTACAAAAATACTGAACGACTATGGCATGTTTAAAAGGATTTTCAGGTGAAATCTTTGTCTTGTCAAAAAGAATGTGGCAGTTTGGCCCAGGCTTGCAACAAGAAGACTTTACTTTGCTTTTACTGAAGCAACTTCTGAAACAATGACCTTTGAACAAATGAGACGAAGTAGAAATGCTTGACCAAAACACAGAACAACAAAAACAGCATTATTGCTAAAACACCCATACCACCTGTTAAGGACAGCAGTAGAGGGGTGATGATTTAGGCTTGTTTTGCTGCCACTAGGCAGCTTGAGCTCTACTACAAACTCCTCTGTATACCAACATTTTGTACTTGGTATACATACTCAAGCCTCAACATCTGAAGCTTGGTTGAAACTGGTTCATCAACAGGATAATGATCACAGGCACAGGAGCAAACTACAAGGCTGGAAACAAAAACAATTAATCTGCTAAAAAGGCTCAGTCAAAGTCCAAACCTCAAAGTGACTGAGATGTTGTTGTTTATGCATTGTGAGAACTATGCATAAAACAAATATCTGCAAACCTCAATTTACAAAATCAACATTGTAAATTCCTCCAAAATGATGCAAGAGACTGAAAGTAATTTCCTAAAGCACTACTGAATGTTATTGAAGCTGAAGACAGACTTAAATTTTCTATGGCTAGCGTTGTTATTTTTACTTGATCTTTTTTGAACACCAATGTCAGTGTGGAATGTAAATTATGGTTTCATAAATTAGATGATTCACTTATGCTGAATTGACTAATGCAGTATTCATTGTTCTTAAAAAATAAAACCCTATAATTGAGAGAGAATGTGGTTTTAATATTTTGTACAGTTATCCAATCAGTGAAAAACTAATGGGCAAAAGACTAAGATGTTTATTCAATCAATACATCGTAAAATGTTTGACTGGCAGTTGTTTAGAAATTTCAAATACTCAGTTTTCTATATCATGTTCGCTGTTTCGATGGATAAAACTGCAGAAAGTAAAAGGTGCTTTCAAACACAAAAAAAGTCAATTTGGATGACAATTTTACAAGTACAGCCATTTCTAAAATTGAGCTCTGCAGCATCTCTGTAACATCACATTCTATAGTCACTCATTTCAGAACAAGACAATAAAATGACGTTCAGATTTCATGCACTCTGCTCTGATCAATATCCAGTGTTTAAAGGACCCTTATAACTGTAATGCTATTCACATAATGACAGCAATAGTGGGAATCTTCACATTATCCTGAGGAACTCTGATAAAAGTAAGGCCTGGTTTGGCCTGATAATCACTGTGCGTCATGGGAACACTGTGATACCGGTTTCTGCCACATGAGCTCAGATAATAGCCCGTGTTCCTCACTAGCAGTGTTGCATTTCATAACCAGCGCAAATTAGATACTGATAGGGTGCAATGGGAATAGCTGAACCTTTCACACAACTCTGTTTTGGTCAGCAGGCACAGCAAGTGCAGACTTGGAGCTGCAGAAACTGAAAGAAGGAACAGGAAGATGGGGGAAGAAGACTACAAATAAATAAATAAACAAAACAATAAGGAAAGATAGGAGAAGATGACAACACTAGAGGATACTGGTGCTAGTAGAGAGAAGTTAATCCATGCAATTTTCTTCCACCCATCAACAGAGCATTCCTCCCTCTCCATCTGCATCTCTTCGCTCCTTGCGGACATCTTACTACCGGGGTGAAGAAAGGCCTAATCAGGCACTGGCACTGGATATATGCTATTGTCCTGCCCAGCTGTAGCTAATAGGCAGCATTCTCTGTTATTATCTCCAAAACAACACATTCCAACCTCAGCCTCATTCTGGCTTGAGCTGGAGATTTCGGAAGTCAAATTAGGAGCAAATGTAGAATTAGCAGGAGCTAATAACTTTGGCCCTTATCCAGACTATATGCAACTGGTCTAAAAATGACATGGCAATATGTAATACTTTGCTTTTACTGAGCAGTTGTTTTTTTTGTCTAAAAAGCTGAGGCAGCATTCATGGGAAAGATTTTGTTATGAGTTACCTCATAACAAATAAAAATGATTGAGGCTAACACCAGGACAAGAGGAGACCACCTTGATGAAACCTTTTTCTCTTTCACGGTGGTGTGACGTGAAGTTAGTTTGAATCTAAAATGTTCCACCTATTAAAGGCTATTAATATTTCTAAAATGTGACTGTTTTAATCACTTGGATATGTCTTTCTAAACAATATGCTATGTAAAGTTGAATCTCTAGAAACTGAACTATCTCCAAAAAGCCCCTTTCTTAGATAAAAGTAAATTAAAAAAATTTAAAGTAGTACGGAGAGTCTGAAGGAAGATTAAAAAGTTATATAATCCAGGCTACAGGAGGTCCAGTGTGAAGTTACCTGCTGACAAGCTTTATGTGGGAGCTAGATTCATATTCCAGCCGACTCCGGCACCTGCTCCCATTTCTAAAAATATCATTACCTGTTTTAATCACCATGTTATCACATATGGGGTATTGTCAAGAGGAAGATATGAGACGACAAACCCAATAATGTAAATTAGCTGAAGGTTCCTATTAAAACAACCTGGACTTTCCTAACACCTCAGCAGTCGTACCACACCACCTTCATTACCCACGGAGCCCTGGCTAAGTAGTTAGAGCGTATACTGAAGAGTATCTACAAATGGGCTCACTTCTCTACATTAAAAATCTTTTATATTGATTCTACATACTATTCAAATGTTTTAATATCTTTAACTTAGGGTTTTTATTGACATGCAGACACTTAACAAAATAAAAGCTTTAAGTAAATCACTCTGTCTACTAAATTTATATAACATTGGTGGAATTTTTACTGAATTGCTGACATAAATTAACTTTTAGATGATCTCCTGATTTATTGCGATGCATCTGTACAGAGCCTTTCAAGAATGAAGTCATAATAATATAAAAAAAAACTACTTTATGAACTGCTTTAAACATATGCAAAAAAATCCTTTAAAATGTCTGTGAAATATTAATATCAATATCTGATGCCTCACTTCTCATCCATATGACTTGTCTCAGATCTGTTATGCAGTCAAAGAAATTTGAAAATAAGGCAAATATCATAGCAAACCGTCTCTTGATGGGAAGCAGAAGGAAATCAGCAGCAAACCGTCATCTGCAGATCTCTGAATTCCATAAGTAGTTTAAAAGTCATAGATTTAGATATTTTTAGGACATTTACTGTAAGAAAATGTATAAGAGTAGAAGAACAGCTGCTGCTTGAAAGGCATTTACAGTCTAATGTTGATTGTATTTTGCCTCATTTCTCCAGATGGTAGGGATGTAATAGTAGACATTGGTCACAGCTTGGAGAGTAGCTCAGTTTTGATATGACGGTTCAAAACTCAGTACGACAGAAAACGTAAGGAGGAATCTAAATTCCTGTTTTTTCTCACTGATTCTAAATAGAAATATAATCCTCTTAAAATAGAGGCTGGCAGACCAACCATTTTTGCTAAAAAGAGCGTAATAAACAACTCTAATTAGATATTTATCACTAGGTATCATTGGATTATTGGTAACTCCATTAAAGAAGAAACATTTTTTGTTAAATTTGAACAAAACCATGCAATCTATAAAAAAAAAAAATGAAAGGAATTTTTTATTTCACTTAATCTGGCCTTGATTTAATGCAAACATTGAACTTAATACATCATTCAATCACCTGACAAGAAACAAGGTGGTGCTTAATTAAGCAGAAAGTATGTTTAGTGTTTGTAATAAATCCTAGATGATGCTTTTGCATTATTAGACTCTGTATCACTGGAAAAATAAACATTTTGCACACTACTGATTAAAACAAAGCAGGTTAGTCTTTTAAATTATTTTAAAAATCACTGGATAATCAATCTTTTTAATAAGTAGCCTATACAATAATGTGAACAGGAAGGGCTATCTATAAAATTTTCCAAGTTCCTCTCTTAGCTTTTCTCCAAGTGAAAGTGACTCTTTTGTGTATTCCACAAATGTTATTATTCTTTATTTAGACATATAAAGGGTATTTATGACATAAAAGTCTTACCTTCAAATTTTTCCAAGATCTGCACTGTCTCCCCCACCTCCAGAGCCAAACCCTGAGTCACTGAGCCTCGGAAATTACAGATGACTGTAAAGGAAAGGACAAAAAAGGAAAGATGAGAATCTCAAGACATGATGAAGGTGTAACAATTACATCCATTGTAGAGATACCAGAGATCTCTGATGAGCAAAGGTAAATTAATGAAAGATTAATTTTATTCATCATGGAGGAGTCCATTTGACTTTGTGTAGATGGAAACACATCCCATTCATGCAAAAGCTTTGTCCCCACATTGTCATTCCAATGTCAAGTTTCAGTTCCCTAATGACAGAACTATGTTTGCAGACTCTCCCATACCAGGAGCTGTTTATGTAAATATTCCTCATGACTGCACTGATGTGCCCAGAAAACAACAGATGTCAGAGCTTATTCCAAAGCCGAAGTCACAGTAAGTCGCTCCATATGAAGAGGCAAAAAAAATAAATAAATCACCTCAGGGTAGATGAATATCTCACACTACTCAAAACCATAGTAATGCTATTATCCTTGGCTTTTTCTGCCAGTACGTCTCTTCACACTCTTTTGGTCGCCTTAGGTGATCTGTAACACCTTAGATTCAAATCAAGATGGATTTGCTGCATTTTCTGAGGTCAGTAGTCAACGTTATGGCTCATCAATGTGAAGTCAAAAGTTTAGACTGGTTTAGATTTGGCTGTAATCTTTAGTTAATGTTTGGTTATTTAAAGGACCTTTGCATTTGCTATTCCAAATTAGCAAATGCAACTATGCAAATAATGAACTTGATGTTAGACTTACAAAGACCAGAATTTACAATGTTAAAGATGAAATCCTGCATCAACCTTTTCTGGATGTTCTCAAAAATTAAAGGAGATAATAGTATTTGGTTAGTATATATTAGAATAAGCTACAAAAAGACATTCTTAATTTGTATACATATATCAAATATAATCTACAGACAACTCAGGATTTCACAACTACACCAAAAACATGAATGTTCATGTCATCTAAAATAAATCGTGAACATTATCAGACCTCCAGAGGACTGTAAGAAAATGTTTTTGGATAAAACATGAAGGCAAATTGCTAAGCAGGAACTCACACAAAAATTATGCCCCACTCTTTGTCCCTTGTTCAGAAAGAGGAGTTTGAGGAAGCGAGCTTGGGCTGCAGCCTGCACTCTGAATGTAGTACAAGCCACAAGAGAAGACTTTAACTCAGCATATCTGCATCTGTCTTTGTTTAGCTGACTGTAAATGGCTTTGTGTCTGAGACATCTTAAAAGATGCAACAGTCTATTATGCTTTCAAATTCCACTTCATTCTCAGGCTGATCAACTAAGGACAAAGCATATTTTATGACTGAGATGAGATACCACTCTTACAGGCTTCTGTCATCCCAAGTGTGCAAATCTTCTGTGTTACTGACATTTATGCCTTACATGTTTATGCCCCACATTATTTCATTTATTTACATTGTTATTTGCTTTGCTTCTAGCACCTCACACATTATAAAAGATACACAGTGTCAAATTTGTTTAGATATTTGCACATGCCAAACATCTCACTTTGATTCTCAAATCTCCCACAAAGAAGTATCTTCAATGAATGCAGTCAGACGTCATTCTTAAAGTTTAGAGGAATTTCTTGTTTCTTGTCAGGATCTGGATTTCTATCTGAATATATATTTTTTTCTAGTTCTTTATTTTTTCCTCTTTGTTTGCTTCTGTTTACCTGCTGTTTTTTGCAGAAGCAAAGACGACTGAGACTCAACACAAAAATAGGTAAAAAAACTGTTCATATCTAAATTCAGGAGCAGAAAATAGTTTTGTTCCAATGAAAGGAGCAAGATTTTTATTTAACTTAGATGTTGGAGTTTGTATTGCATAATTTTTCAGAGAATTAATTTAACTGAATCTTCAATTTGGCAGCTTGTTGCTTTTAGTATTATATTAAATTTGGTTAAAGATACTCAGTTTATGACAATATTTCTATCAACAATCAGACTTCAACTTTAATCACTGTTACTTTTATCTCTATAATCAAAGCAACTTTCTCTGCTCATGTAACTGACTATCTACTGCTGTCATCATTCTGTCTCTGTAACTGTAATGCCTTCTATCTGCCTTATTAGTGCTACTCAGCGTGGTGTGATTGCTGCTGTTTGGGATTCTGTCATAGGGCCTCCCCTCTCTGTCTCTGAGAGTCTTTGATTTGTTCTGTGGCTCGTTATCGTCACTGTCAGTCACATCATTGTCAACGGCCTCGTCAGTCTGTCAGCTGTCAGACTCTCGCCCACAGTCTCACCCTGCCATACCTAAACTCTGTACTCAGGCCACATGTAAAGAGTGCAATAAATACTGCCATGAGAAGGATGCATGAAACCAGAAAGTCTGAATTTCAAAAGTAAAACTAGTCGAACCTGATGTTCTTAACCACAGACATTTATTTATTCTTTGGCAATTTATCCATGAAATATGTGCACTTGCAGCTCAAGTAAGTCAGGTTTCAGCAAACTTTGATTTCAACATCTATATTTTTGTACAACATATTGGATGTATTTCTTTCTTTTTTTTAGCTTTTTAAGGAAAGCAACAACTGTGCTCCCTTTGTGTGTGTGTGTGTGTGTGTGTGTGTGTGTGTGTGTGTGTGTGTGTGTGTGTGTGTGTGTGTGTGTGTGTGTAGAGTTGCCTGCCAGCACTGTATGCATCATTGCATGCTGCAGACGTCAGTCATGTTTAGCCGTGCATGCCGGTCGGCTCTTTCTTCCATACAGTCTCAAAACAAGCACAGTGCATCTCATTTATTCATTTGACAATCTGCTTCACTGTCAAATCAATTAATGTTCTCAAAGGCTGAAATTATGTAATGCTTTAGTTTTAAAGTATGGTGAAAAGAAATGCAGGGTTTAGATGCTAGTTTGAATAACCAGTGCACAAAAACTGGTTAGTTTTGGTGAACTTCATCCTATAATCTTTCATATTTAAAGGATAATGTTTGTATCAGAATAAATAAAATTTTAAAACAGATACAGGAGATACAGTTAAAAATATATATTTTTAAATTAATGAGGAAATGTCAGTCACCGTCAGTGAGTTTTAAGTACAGGATCGAAAAACATTTCTTTTAACATTCTTCTAATGACTGAACTGAGATTCATCTCATACCTGACATTTTAAGTACCTTGACTTTAAACCTCTACACACACATACAAAGTGTATGTAAAAGTGTATATATATATATATATATATATATATATATATATATATATATATATATATATATATATATATATTTTTTGTTTATATTTTTGTATTTTTGTTTTTTTATCTAAAGAGAGTCACAGAGATATA
>NW_015112790.1:273047-350631 GCF_001443285.1 Poecilia latipinna | reverse complement strand
ATATATATATATATATATATATATATATATATATATATATATATATATATATATATATAGTTCATGTTCATATTTTTGTATTTTTGCCTTTTTACCTAAAGTGACTTACAGAGGATTACATAACAATGCAGAGAATATCAAAGCTAACAAAAAGCTTTGAGGTAACTGTAGAAATAAATTGCAGGCACAAAGGGAAGTGTTGTGAGATAGTAATTATTAATGTTTAGGGTGCTAAAGTAGGAGATGCTCCCTGAAGAGCTGAGTGGCATGTTGGGTACAAACCAATGTTTCTACTGTTAAGCAACACAAAGTGGCACAATCAACCAACAGAGGCAGCATGATCTCTAAAGGTCAGCAAGGGGACTATTTACCTTTCTAGCTGCCGTTGCCACGTATTTTACTAACACTGATGCTATATTTCAGTTCACGATAAAAGTCTCAAAAAAGCTCCTATACAATGTTTATATCGCTTTAAATTTTAATTCTGTACTAAACTAGTTTGGCTAAAGACAAAACTAAATTTTTAAATGGTCAAGAAACAAGAAAGTTCTTAACTACTGTTCTAAAGCTACTTTTAAATTATTAATCATAATTAATAATTACATTATGCAATGAATTAGATCTTAGTTGAAAAAAACGCTTGTCGGCTTTGATGAATACTAATCTCCACCTTCTCTGCATCTTTGCCAAGTTCGAAAATGACTCCACTTTTACTGACAAAATGTGTGAAGTTGAGTTGGCAGTCGTAATCAAAACTATCCATAATACACAACACAGTGAACAGAATGTACCTAAATTTGCCATATAAGTGGGAAAGAGAGTCATTCATGACTCATATGACGTTGAAGCATTGTATGAAGTCTAATTGTTGTGTTCTAAAAACTGCAGCAAAGAGTTACGCGTAACACTAACCTGCCTGTAGTTAATAAAGTAATTAAAGTTAAGGCAAATGCACACCATCAGATAAAAATAAATAAATTATACAAATGTTTTCTCAGAATAAAAGCATGGCAAATGTCCAAAGTTTAGTAAATGTACAAAATCCAGGCAACTGGATTTTGGTTAAATAACATTTTTCTATAATGCCTTGTAATCCCTAAAAACAATGTTTAAAAGCAAGCATGACTTCTTTTACAAAGTCAATATCTATCTTATGTGGACAATTTTTCACCTTTCACTTCACTCGATGTTACACAGACAGTCGGACATTTTCTACACTTTTCAGTGTCTTTTTTTTTTTTAGTTATTCAGAGCTACTAATTCAGATTGGAGAGTTTGCTGTTTTGCTCTTGTTTAAGATTATCAAAGTTCAGTTTCCATATTTTATGCAAGATTTCATCTGCAGTTTTATAACTTTGCATAAGACACTATGTAATATGTGTCAAAAGTTTGCTCTGAATTAGGATTTAGTACACTTTCAGCAAACATCAACTCCTGTCCATCCTGGAGAAGAAACTCTGCAAAGTGATATCAAGTTAACATATGGAAAAAATTGCAACATGTTGTATTCCTTAAAAATCACAGAAAAGCAAAAGATTTGCTGTTACTGAGGTAACTGAACAACTATTAATTACCGGTTTCTTTAGCATTTATGCACACTTATTTTAAAAGGATTTTTTGTTCTTGTGAATAGTTATTATTGATTAAAAAAGAAGATCTAATACATATCTCTCTATGTCCACAAAAGAACACCAAAAGCATATTGGAAATGTTTTAGTATTTTTACAAACCAAGAAATATTTAACAGCAAGAAATTACAAAGACAATTGAATCAATAAGGTTGAATTTTATAAATTGTTATGCAAAAATTGTTATAAATTGTTATTAATGCAGACACTTGCCATGGTTTAATTTATAAGTATTGAAAATATCAGTTTTCTTATGCATCAGATGTGCTAAAGTTCTTTGTCATGGTTTTCTATCATGAATCATGAATAGGGAGTGAATCTGAAATATCATCAGAAAACTAAACAGCATTTTAAAGTCAAGAGTCTTCAGAAAGGCAGTGGGGGGGAGGAGAGAATGAGCAACAGCGCTGTGAGACCAACTCTTGGACGTCTTTTCATTTTGTAATTCAGAAGCCCTTTGCACAAGCCTTCATCTAAGTACTGGGTGACTTTTGACTTTTAAATGAAAGCATGAAAATACAGCATAATTTAAACATTTATTTTCTTTTATTCTGCAAATTGAGACTAATATGCATCATGTATCATTTTGCTGAATATGTGTTTATGTATAATGCATTATATCTGTTTCATGCTGCAATAAGTACAAGTATGAGAAACATATTTCATACAGATTTAACTCTGCTGAACTGAAC
The DNA here is from genome assembly GCF_001443285.1 of Poecilia latipinna. Classification (NCBI taxonomy): domain Eukaryota; kingdom Metazoa; phylum Chordata; class Actinopteri; order Cyprinodontiformes; family Poeciliidae; genus Poecilia; species Poecilia latipinna. The sequence goes on along the minus strand of NW_015112790.1, from coordinate 348,311 downwards.
TGATAATATAAGGACATGAAAAGGGAGAAATGCAAGCACAAGCACGAGAAAAAGCTTTTCTTAGCCAATGTGTGCTTTAATGTGTCTCTCTGTATTAAACAGAACAAAGACCAACTCTGCAAAATAAAAAGGGAAAAAATCGTTAAACATGGAACTTAGTTCTCACAGAGACACCCACACCAAGAGTAAAACAAGCAAATCAGAAAAAACTAAATGTATTGATTTGAAGCCACAAAATCTTCTTAATTTCACTGGACATAAAAGCAACATATACGTAATGGAAAAAACATAAAGCATATAACACTGAGACAATAAGTTTGAAAGCATATCATGCATCATTGCTGGGAATTCCTTACAGATAAATATAAGAGTGAACCAATAATAAAGTTTGTTTATTTTCAATAATATTATTTGCAGGGTTGTGAGCACAAAAATAATCACACAACTCAAAAAAATCTAATATAAAGCCAAGGTGACATAAAGACCCACAGATTATAACATTAATGGAAATGATATATTTTTTAGATTTATTCTATTTTTGTGCTGACAGGCTTTGAGACTTTTTGCCTTCCATAAAAGCAAGAAAAATTTAGCAGTTTGGAAATATTTCCAGTTTAAAAAATATGGACAGCTAAATGAACACTACTTATGGTTTAATGAGATAAAACTCTGCAAGATAACAAAATGATTTCAAGCTTATATGAATAAAATGGTTTAAGAAATGGACTTGGGCTTGGCTTTTATTTGAACAGCAGATTTTATGTTACGGTTTTTTTTTTTTAACAGATTCAGAAACACTGCAACAGGATTATTCCCATTCATCAATGAGATTTCAACGAGCATGCATGATGTTGTGTCATCGTTCTTTGTGAAAAAAAACAAAAACAAAACAAAACAAACATCTGAATTGAGGCATGCAGCGTTTCACTGCGATTTCATTCATAAGGCCCTAGGCACACTGAGGCAGAGCATGCTCAGCACCCTAGCAGCTGGATTGCATGAAAGTGTTTGGGACTGAGTTTGAGATTTTGCCCTGCAGTTGCAGCAGCTGCTTCACATCTGCTGCAGTAGATGAGATTCTCTTATTGCATAAAGGTAGAAAAAAGCAGAACACCTCATACAAGAAGATGAGAGGAGATGTGAAGCATGCATTTCCATTTTACATGTTCTCATACATACATTCTTAATTAGCTGTGAGATTTGAAGCTATATTATTTAAAAAAAAAGGATGAGATGCACAATATGAAATAAAATGGCTAACAATATGACAGGCTGTGTAGGGACAATATGCTTGAAGGGAACAGACTTAAATGTGTCTTAGCATCAGCAGTTGCAGAAAGCAGAACTAGGCCAACTGCACGAACCGGCATTAGTGGCTGCGACAGCACAGACAACACACACCAACCCACATACAGCTGAGATCAACTGTATGGCACAGATGGGACACAAACCTTGGGACGTCATGACAAGCCTGGAGATCTGCTCTCTGCTTTTAGCAGGCTAAATGGTAAAAGCAAGACGTCTCTGTGAGCAACAGTTCAGGGGGCTCTCAACGAGCAGCTCCCAGAAGAAGGCAGTCGAAATGAATTTCAATTGAAATGCTGCAGAAAACGAGCACACTGGAAGGTACAAGACTGTGAAAATCAAGCAGCTGCCAATGCAGACCATTTTAAAAAGCTGATTTTACATTTCACCACTCTAATTAAGACTCAAATCCTAAATTCTCCTGTGTCTAAGAAAAGTAAGTAGTTTTCTACTTCTGTTTTATAGATGGCTATATATTGACAACAGGGCAGATGACAGAGCATCACATTCAGTTTCAAAATAATGTTTTTCCAAAGGGATATGATCACCAAAACCTACAGCCTTGTGCCCATATGTCCACATCTTTGTTTTTAGCTGCTGCAGAGCTCTGTGAGGTCAGGGCTTATGCAACCACAGGACAGCTTCATTTTACAATGATGCAACATGTTTATTTATACACAGTGCCACAGTTTCTTGCAGCCACAGTTACAGTCTAAGATGTTACATGCCAACTTTCTCCTACAGAAACATTGTCACAATAATAGTAGACTATTACAGTGACAGCAACTGTAGTCTTTAGGGTCTTAGAAAGCAATTCACTGTGCTGCATCTTTGATATATTGTATTGTTCTCATTGATTTAGTAATTTACAGATAGATCTCTTCGCGTATAGGATGCAAGAAAACCCTTTGAGCTGAAGGCAATGAAGCCACATTTTCAAGAAAACATTTACAATTTAACGACAAATGTACTACAACATTTATTAACGTGTGTCCCAAAATGTCAAATAAATAAAACCAGCCTGGGGAAATTATTGAAGAAACCAGAGAGAATTACTCAAATTACTAGAAATTCAGAAATTGATTTCTTTGCTTTTTAAACATCAGAGACGTTATTCAAAGAAACCTTCACCAAGCTCTATAATGTGGATCTACGTTTCCACACAGTTTTTTAATTTAAAAAGCTGTAAATTCAAAGTGTTCCCTGAGCTCACAGGCATCTGAAATGAGCTCACACAAAGTACAAATGAGAATCATGCCAAACTGAGTAAATCGTGATATTTTTGGAAAAATTGGATTCAATGTGTTCTCATAAAGGCAGACAGGGTGGTCCGGCCTACAGCCGAAAAAAGAAAAAAACAAGAGAGAAAGCCAAAAGCTGGGCTCTGTGACAGTGAGAGGTTGTATTAGTGGCACTGCAAAAGGTCATTTTGACTTGTGTGATGGAAGTACTCATGTAGAAAGTAGAGATTTTAGAGCAACATGCATTGCACCAAAGATATATTTCCAAGAAAGCCCACACGTTATCCATTACAGCAGCACAGAAGCCCATTATGCATACATCACAAAAACAAGAGGACACTGCATCGGGCTGCCTGAAGCCCCGACATGCTAATAAGACGAAAGAGACAAAACCAGAAAAATGCTTCAACTCACAGTATCCTTAAAGCCAAAACGACTTGACTATTGTTGTGTTTTGGAATGTGTTACAGGCCTGATATGAAGGAATTAATTAATATTTTTGAATGCTAGTTAAATTTTAAAGAAACATGAAGAGAGACTAATTTACAGAGGGAATAAATTAAACTCCACAAATGATTGTTTTCAGTGCTCAGCTTCTGGTTTAGAGTCGCAGCTGTTCCAGATATTCATATTTAAACAACTTCTCTCCCTACTACTAAGAGGTTCGCCCAGAGAACTTTGGGCGAAGAGAAACAAACAGAGAGGCTGTAAAACATTTGAGTTCACAGAGGGAATCACTGCTTGTGTTGAATGAGGGATTCAGTTTCTCTCCAGTGCTCTTCATATTTGAATTAAAGCAGGGTTTCTTTTTAAAGCCTGAGATGGTAAGCCTTCAGATAATGACAACAGATTCACTTTCTCTGATTTGAAAAATTCCTTCATATGCACAAAAGCATGATCGTGTCAATTAATCCCACATAAACTCAGCTGGTGAAATAAGACAAATTGATTGCCACATACCTAGTCTAGTCTTAGACAGAAAAAAAAAGAAAAGTTCTGACTTTGTGGAGAACAAGAACTCAGAAATCTGAGCTCTTTAGCCAACGTTATAAATGTTGAAAGATTTTATAAGGATATTTCATCACATATACCGGGTGTGGATTTTTCAACGAAAGTCCAATTGAATTGTTGCCTCTAATGAGCCAAGAGGCAGTTTGCATGAGAGAGGACAATGATGTGACTCTGTAATCTGCCTAGTAACGGAGATAAGCTCAGACTTGGGCTGTGTCTTTTTTTACAGTGACCATATAATCATCTGATGTGTGTTGTTCGGGGCTCTTCTCCTGAGTGAGTTCAGAGATGGGTATTCAAATGCTTTTTACCTTTGAATAAAGGAAAAAAAGACAAAAATTAATCCTTCTCTAGTTATTGGAAAATACTCTTCTTCCTTGATAACAGAAACAACATAAAGTCATTATTCCAGCCAAATACTTACAGGTGCATCTCACTGGCACGCCATTGAATGGCTAATTTATTAACTTAATAAATTAATTTAAAAAATGAAACAAACGGATTCCCTGCTGAGATGAACCTATATTTTACCAATTCAAACATCTGTAAATTCAATGCAGAAAGTCCAGAAAATCCATAAAGTCTATATTTGTCTCTGTTTGCTTCTGCAGTTATTTCTGCAGCAGTATTTTGTTGCCGAGTCCGTTCTTGTCCTTGCATTGACAGAACACAGGCAGCAAAAACATACATATTCACCAGCTTTCTATGTCTGTCTTGTAATGCGAATGTCTGTTTGTCTGTATTCATGCTGCGTTTATTAATTCATCCATACAGAAAAGAGGACACAGAGTGGGCTTGTGTGGGGATGTGACTAAGCATCTGTTCAGTCTTAGGGAGATATTCTCCATTTGTGCGTCTATGTTTGTTTTGAAGACGTCTGAGCACATCTACATCTGAATTTTTTTTCTGCTTTTTGTGTGAATCACAATGTAACTCATGTTCTTGTGAACACACACTCTGCATCTGCAGTAGTTCCCCTGAAATAACCTTCTTAAAAAAAAAGAAAAAAACAAAACAAAAAAGGACAAAACAATGTAGACAGTAATAATAAATAAAACACAAGCTGTTCAGCATCCTTCGGGCTAAATCACATTAATCATGTATGTAAAAACCAACGTCTGGGTTTGACTGACAGGTTTTCTGATGAATTCAAAACTGTTCAAGGTGGCGTCTTCTGTTTCAGGGATAAAACAAATCGTCTTATAGACATTTTGAAACACGCAGATGAATGCACTAAAAAGAAACTGAATGCTTGACTGAGAAAAGTTAAAGAAATACAACAACTTGGAAACTCAAACCATATTCATAGATATATAGTGGAAAATAAAAAGTGATATGAATGGTGAAATTTGTATCCAGGCTTGAGCAACAAACACATGTAACTTTAAATAAAACAATAATCCTGTGGAACTGGATTCAGTTGATAACTGATAAATTGCATGAAGTTACTGAGTTGTCTAAGACTGGAAGTTTTGTTCAAAAAGATTTTGGAATTGATCCAGGAAATATAACAAAAGAAATAACAGGGTCATATAGAGATTAGTGAATAACCACATAAGCTAAAAATCAGATACAAAAAAAACTGTTAAAACCAGGATTAAAACAAACAAAAAAAAATTATGTAGTATAGAGAACAAACATAAATAAGAGGGAAAAGAATGATACTCTGAAGATCAGTAATTTATACTTTGTAGTTCTCATTTAAGATTAAATAGGCTTTATATTTTCCCCCTCTGAGAATTGAATCACTCATTGCCTCTCTTTTTCCCTAAAGTGACTCTGAGTTCAGAAGTAAAGACGTATAGAGTATGTGAGCAACGCAGCTCACATACGCTACGAAAGAGGAAAGGGACGAGAGCGAGAAGAGCAGGGCTTGGTGGCCAATGCATGGGAAAAAGGGTAAGTCATGTGTATTTTTGCTTAAGTAATTGAGCTATTTTAATGTCCTCAGAGTTTAAAACATTTAAAACAGTAATGTCATACAAAAAGAAGAGCTTGGAGGATTTGCTATGGAAACATGCAGCTGATGTAAGGCTGAAAGCAAAATCTGAAAGAAAATAAATGCAACGCGAGAGGAAAGCAAAGCAAAACAAGAAAAACTTTAGAAAAGGGAAAAAAGGGGCTAAAAATTAGCATGTGATTTAAGATTAAATAGTACAGTAACATGTTTTGAAATGTAACCAATTATTAAAAACACACCAGCAATCTTATTATTATTATTATTTGAAATGATCTTGATTAACTGGATAAATGCAAAACAATTTAAGTTTAGTTTGGGTATTTTTTCCTAACTTAGATGTGATATTTACTATGTTTAGATAATTAATAAATATATTTAGGAAAAAAAACAGATAAAATATAGGAAGATGTAACATTCCACATTCAGCAAATTTTAAGCAACAATTTGCTTTATATTCACTTATTGTAGATGCTCACATCCAGATTTAACAGCTAAACCAGCTTGCACAATTTTGTAGTGCTTCTGCACATACTATAATCAATCCGTTGAGTTTGTTTCCTCCTCCTTCAGTTCACACCACAGCTCTCATCCGTCCCAAGTGTTTTCTTTATTTTGCTGTGGAGCTGAACTTCTGACCAACATACTGATTTATTGAGCCTTAAAAAATCATTATAAAAGAGCAGGGCTTAAAGCTAGCACACTGAATAACTTTCCACTTGTTCTGCCTTTGTTTCTATATTTTTTGCCACAGCTTGAAAAAAATCCTGTTATCTGAACAGGGAAACACTTGACTGTGAATCTAAGCTGACGGATATGACCGTAAGACTGATGGGTTTGTATTTTTGTTAATTAATGATTAACGTTTTTTGGCTTTTTGTGTTAGATTCCTAGTTAGTTATTTTCATGTCTTGACCTTTTCTTTCCATTTAGTGTTTCTGAGTTTCTTTGTCATTTATTTCACTGATATCTTGATGCATTCTTGCATTGGATAGTGCTCTGTTTCTAATTTGCATTTATGACAATTTTACACTCATAATACCCGGCAAAATGACCCAGTCATTAATCCTCTGAACAATGACAGCCAGCCAGAGCAGCATCCCAAATGGCACGCTTCGCCCAGGGGTGGAAACATTCCCGCTGACAGCGTGTTTGAACAAGGACTGATCTGACCTGAGCCCCCAGCAATGGAAACCTCATATTGATCATATTTTTGTGATGTATCACTGTAAATGTCTTCTAAGTTGTGCTGCTGCACACATTAAACTGACTGATCTGAGTGCCATCGATTAGACAAAACTCTCTGACTGGGAGCAGATAAGGTCACAGAAGTGCAGGCCAGGATAATCTCTATTGCCACTGACATTCTTCAGTGCCGGACTTCAAAAGAGCTTAATAATTAGATTAAACAGAAAGAGTTTCTTTTGGACTTCAGCTTTCTCTTTACCTACTACAGTTAACTTGATTTAAGGCGATAACAGAGATTAGGCTTAAAGATTTTCCCCCTTCTGATGAAAGGATGAGTTTTGCTCTGGTAAACTGAATTGTAGAGAGTAAAAAGGAGATTAATGAAAAATTACAGAACTGGGGTTGAGGTTGGGTCAAAGATCATTGTGAGTGAAACAAAGATTTGTTACGCTATGATGTGATCCAAAAAAAATAAAAAATAAGCTGCCTAATCGCAGAGTGGAAAAAAAATATTCACGTCACAATTACATTTACAGACTTAAAAGTTGATTAAATGCAACTGGAGCCGGGGTTACATAGAGTGTCGCTGGTTAATGTTAAGTGTTTTAAAAGGTCAAACAGCACGAGGATGCGTAGTACAAACATGGCCTGGTAAGGTCACGTCAAGCCTCTTCCTGTCACATAGCAGCAGCCACATGGAAGACACTGAAATGTAATCAGTAAAATGTACCTGTGCTTTCTTTTATAGATCTTTAAAGTAGTACAAGCCATGTTAAAAAAACAATAAAATCATAATAAACCTTTCTACATGCAACATCTTCTAAATATTTCCATTAAAACAATACACTTATAGATTAAGATGTATGTTCCAAAATAAGCTTGTAGCAATAACATCAGATAATTTTCCTCCTTATCACTTTTTCAGTCAGATTGTTAAATATTTTTTTATTTCTTATGATAGGATTGTGATGGGTTATTGAAGGGGGTCAAAGAGAGTCTGAGATCAATTTCACGACATTAGATACTTCTATGATGCAAAGTCAAATTTCTTGATAATATGGAATATAACAATTTTACAAAAAATTTTTATAACAACTGAAGGTAAGCATAGTTACTTGATAGTGCCATAAAATTACACTATGTGCCTGGAAAATATATAATGCTTCCCTTTCGCATCCCACCTAACCAAAAATGTCAATTAGTTGTGTTCATGCAGGAACGGTTAGAATTAAAACATTGACTATAATGTTCAGGGTCCAGTGTTTGTAAAGACAAACTTGGTGCATAAGTTTAATATTAAAACCATAGAACAAAAGAAACTACACTGAAAGCACAATTTTGACATGAACAACTTCATTATAAACCTAACTCTGCATAGGTTTGTAATCCCAAAAGAAGATTACAATCACCACATAAATTATTATTTTAGTTTGTTGTTTTCTTATGCAGTAAACCAGATGAAACTAAGCTTACTGGAGAATTCTCTGTTTTTTTGTCCTAACACTGATGTTTTTGCACACATGTATTTTTATGTGTATTCAACGCATTATCCCCTCCCCCAAAGGGATTAAACATTGCTTATGTTGAGAAGAATAGCGAGAGACAAAATGATGCTGTGCGTTGGTCATCAATGTTTTCAAAGTAGGTCTAAAAAATATTAGCATAAACAGAAAACTTTGCATTCAGTTTTGTTTTTCATGCTGAGCATCTGATCTTTGCTGTGCTGCATTAACAAAATGTCGGAAAAAGAACCAAAAACGCCGTACGAGATCAAAGGATACTGCTACACAAAGAAAAAAGGATCACAAAAAGGTTTACTCCACTGTAAATCTCTTCATTCCTCTTTTTAACTGGAACTGAATTTCCTCAAAGCCTCCCCTCCCCTTCATGCCTTGACGGTGGTCATTATTTCTAAAGCTCAAAAACGTGCTAATCTCTCTCAGCAGGCATTTGTGTGTGTATGTGTGTGTGAGTGCAAAAAGTGGGTTAGGGGCCATAAGGTTCTGTAACTGTAAGCCCTCTGCAGTGTGCTCCGTCAATCTGTTATCCATCCACATCAACGCCACAGAACATGGAGCTTCACAGCAAGGCAACACTGTAAGGCGGCTTTACAGCGACTGGACCTTCGCACGCTTTACCAGTGACACCAAGAGGATTTCACAATGCTGTCAATCTTTTCTTTATTAGTGCTTTCAGACTGGCACACTAGCAATGCCCTTCTAAAATACTGATTAGTGTATTATGATTATTTTTTGATAGAGTAACATCAATGTCAGTAAATGACATTAAATGTAATGTTTCACCACATACACCATAGCACTATAGTGCTATGGTGTATGTGTGATGGGACTTTCTAATAGTCCCATCACACTATTGCCTATCAGCTTTTTGTTTAAAGCCATGGGAAATAATGCTTGCGACTTATTTATGCTAAATTTAACAATGTACCATACACAATTTAACCATCTAATAAACCAGCCACAGCTTTTTTTGGACATGTCTAAATATTCAACCAGATTAGCCTCGCAGCTCTTGCACATTATGTTTATGGCACATATTAAGAATCAACACAACTACAACACAACTATCATCACTTATTCTCTGATTCCTTTGGTTAATCATTATCTGACTGCTTGGAGGCATTCACAGAACCCTAAAATTTCCTTCACAGATGGTCAGTTGCTCCCATAATTTGACAGAAATTAAATGAAACGAGACAATGACGTCATTGAAAAGTAATGCACTCAATCAGGATGCAGCAGAACACTGTGAACACTGATTCCCAGCGTACACAAATGTTTCACAACTTAATCACTTAAAATGTGACGATTTTTAAAATGTGACTTAAGATGTGACAGAATCTCATGTTCTATAAAACTTCTGTTCCTTTATGTTTTGATCCAGGTGCTTCTTAAAACACCAGCATACATGACAATAGAGAAATGTGGCAGCAGTGCAACCATTTAACCAACTGCAAAGGAGTTTTTTTTAACTGATATATCCAAATGTTAACTTGTCAATACAAAATAAGTTTGTGGTGGCTGAGGTTCTGTGAGAAAAAATGTTTTCTTACAATCAGAAGAATGTGAATTTGATTCCAGTCTGCCTTTGGAAAGCCACTTAACTCCAAGTTACTGTGCATACTGGTGTCTGAATGTGACTCTGGTGTAAAACTGCATCGAATGGTCAGAATGAACCTGATTAAAAGCCTCAACATCCCCATTTGCTCCCCATAACATACAAAGATAAATTTATGCGTAGTTTACTGCTAATAACAGAAATATTCTGCCCTCACGCTTTGCAAAGTGATAAAAGTAGATTTTAAAAATTAGTGCACTGTTGAACTTTTTTAAACAAACAGTGAAGAACATATATAGATACAGCGCTGAGTGTATCTATATACATGAAGATAAAGCTTCATCCGGCTGAGATCAGAGGATTTGATGCGTGCTGTTGAAATATGAAATGGCTTCATAATCTTACTGCCAGGAAAAGACGGGAGATCACAAGGTTAATCCCAATTCACATTCACTTTGTTGGTGGCAGTCAGTCTAATGAAATTTGGTCAGCTAAAAAAAAGACAAAAAGGTGTTCTAATGTTGTTAAACAAAGACCACTTTGGGAAATAAAAGAAGATTCAATTTTTTTGTTCTGCTCCAGCCCACCAGCCCAGTGGAGATGGGAGAGAGAGAGGCTGAAATTAAAGCAGAGGAGGGATGAGAAAAGCAGAACTGACTACTGAAGAAAAAGAAATAAGAAAGGTATCTGGCTAAAATAGTAGAAAAAGAAGGTCTGACAAAATAATAGGAAAATAAACTTCATCTAACAAAAATAAAATTCGGATCCACAAAATTCACATTGAGAAATAAATTACAGTTTTCCAGCACTGCATACTTAACGTTTCTGTACTAATCTAAAAATATTGACTTAGAAAATGCTACTGGAGTCTTAAATCTTAAAAGGCAAATAAAAACATAAAGAAAACAACATTACCATCTAAAGCTAACTTTAAGTGAATGTGTTAATTTTACCTCTCATTTTAATTGCATCAACACAAAATAAGGCATTCGTAGATAAAGCGCTCAGTTAAACTGAAAATCTTTACAGCACAAAGCTTGGCCAATGCACAAACATCTGTAGTTTTAATTTTAACCCCTCACCATAAATCAGATTTGAAGCCATTTGACCATTTGTCAGTTTGTATGAACTATGGCAACATTTTGTTCCTGCCTTGACAACTAACTGTATCCCCCACCAGGTGGTAAATCATGGCTATTTTTGGTTAATCTCCTGTTATCCCATAAGTCAACAGGCCCGAACATTAATCTGAATCACAATTAATGTAAATATTCAGAAAATAAGCAACAATTTGACACTGCTAAATTTCAAATCAGTTAATCTAAGGGGCAAATGTATTAAGCTTTTTCTTCTGCTTTGTGCAAACTCAAGTCTCTGGGGTTTCTTTCAAAGACAGATCTGCTCTACCGAACAAATGGTCTCTGCTTTGGTGCAGTTTACCCAACTTTAAATTTCACATTACACTGGCTCTAGGGCAACAGATTTAAAGGAAACTGCTTCATGAATCCAGTGGATAAATGAAGCAAATAAATTTGCAAAAAAGTCGCAACAGACAGAGGAGATTTTAGAGCTAAGTACATTAAAAGCAGCCTCTCTGATGAAAATCACATCTCACACCTCATTGGGTGAAAAGCAATTTTCAAGACAGGGTTTTCCACAATACAAAAGTGCATAGATGTCAGGTAACAAAAAGGAAACATGAATACAACAAAAAGTAAGTGTGCCCTTATTTTTACATTCAGTACATAATTGGATGAGTCACTGGCTGCAAAAACGGACGTCTCAGGACAGCCCCAAGCTCGTTCAGAAACTCGGTTCAATTTATTTGCAGTAAGCAGAGCACAAAATCAAAACAAGATAAAGATCAGGCCAGAGCTACATTTATGTAGGGTCATCCAGGTTAGCAGATTTTTTTTTTCTTGAAAAGAAGAATATGAGACAGACAATTCTATCAAACAATATATCTTGATGCAAAGACTCTGGATCTCTACTTTTAATGTTGTGTTTAAATCTCCAACTCTCCGATTAATTCACACTTCCAAATAGAAAAAACAGTAAGTCTTAAGCAGCAACTATGACTAAGTATATTCAAGCTAAGTACTTTACTTAATGCATATATTTTAGTCTCATGCTGTTTTTCCTCTCATGCTGAGATAATCGTTGCTCTTTTCACTTTACTAATTCATCCGACAGCTTCAGAAATGAATGCCATCACAGAGTAACTTTTTCACGACAGCAGATGAAGCTGGTAAATATAAAACCTTAAATTCACAAGAGCGCCATCACATTTTCCTGTGGCAAAAAAATGCTACATCAACACTTAACTGATCAGAGAAAAGACAACTTTATAAACAAGTAGTATTTTTACACTCAAGTATAAGTAAGCAATAAAAAACTGCTTATCTAATTATTTTTGTTTCATTCTGCAAGAACAGTTTCTATATTGTATGAGTCATGTGGTTCTTATGGCATCTTTTATGTTTTTGCAGTTTTGTAAAACAAAATGTATAATTTAATTAGCCTTTTGATGCTTTTCATTAGCATATTAGTGTGTACAGACCAGATGTCTGTATGTAATTTTCTGCTGAGTATTTTAAGTTTTCTAGATGGAAATTGCATAGACAGTGAGTTATTTTCATAACATTTCAGGGTTGCTGTGAGAGTTGGAGAGGAATCTTTTTTTTCTATTCGATTCCTTCCTTAAAACTGATATCAGAGCCCTGCGACAGATAGACTGGACTGCAGAAAGAATCATCTGTATCCCACTGACACACCATTCAGGCTCTTCATTTTTCACCAACAAGGACAAATGCAGAAACAAAAATAATCTCCCAGCTCTCACATCCAAAACTATACGACTCGCCCTTCAGGCCTCAGAGTGCAGCCAACAAAAACTAAATATTTTTTCCTGAATACTTAATATTTCATGTTCAACAATACATACAGTATATGATCCTCAAGATGTGACATTTAACCTCTTTATCATTTCCTTTGTAAGAGTGTCAGCTCCAGTGTTCCACTCAACCAGCATAAAAAGAAAACTAAGACCCAGAGTTTCTCTGCACACAGATTGATTTTTCCTAACATAGAAATTTACAGACTGAATCATTTTATAGGCAGCTATCGCTTTAATGAGACCCGAGAAGCAGAGGTGCAGCAAAATGCAAGTGCCTATTATTGTCCTTTCATTTCCCACAATCAACATCTTTCTCTTTTGTAGTCATTTGCTATTAGGAAGACTGAATTGTCTTAAAACTCAACAAATTTTGAAAATACATTTAAGGAAGTAAAAATGGTTGAGAAAAATAAAAATCATTATTGTTATCCCTCCACACCTCTAGTATAATTTTATAAAAGGTAGGAATAATAACTGCAACAGGTTAATAAAGGGGAACTGTAAAGACCTGTTTTTTGTTTTGTTCAAGAAAAATGTATAACTTTCTTTTTCTTTGATGTAAATATAATTTTGTTGGACCCCAATAAGAATAGTTGTAGTTCTACTGCAGCCAATGGGGATCTTAATAAACAAATATATAAACACTGAGCCTAGAGATTTGAAAAATGGTACATGTGGAGCTTAATAGGGTTGAGAAAAGTCTCTTCTACCAACCTTATGTTGCTTCAGTCACATTATCTGAAAGACACTGAATGTCATTTTCAAGGTTTGTCATCAGCGTCATGTAGCTGCTTAAAGCACAAATCGTGAGACAGAGTGAGTGAATGCACTGACAATGCTCAAAGCCCATGGTGGCCACAGGCCGGAACGATGCCAAGGTGTGAGGGCCGTCCAAAGCTGCTTGCAGCTTTAATTATTCATGTGATTATGTCACACTTTTCAATCAGAGTGTTGTTAATTTAACGATGTGAACCTGTCCCTTTAAAGGCTTTAATTTCGTCTGTTAAGGCCTTTTTGAGTGTATTTTCAAAGCAGCATAGATTATTTTCTGGGGCTTTGTGTGAAAAATGTCTCCCTCTTGTTAAATTTTAGTTGAAAGATGTTATTTATGCTTTAAAATAATAGACTGTCGACACATCCTGACCCATATTTACTTCTCAATGGCCCCAATTTTTTAGCTGGAAATACTATAAATTTGTTCATTTCTAACATATTCGTCAACACTGAAGGTGATGAACGAAGCCTTTGACTAGGACTGATTAATCACCTCCATTGTAAATGTCATTTATTAGTTTAGCATTACATCACTCCTCCCTTTCTGGCTCTGTTTTTATGAAATTGACTTATTTTAGTTTTGTTTTCTACTTCTGAAAATATCCATTAAAACTAATAGTTAGAACCTCTCTAAAACCATTTCTTTCAACTTGTTTCTTCTTATTTGATGGCACACAGACAAACCATCTACGCTGAGTATCTACAGAATATACAAGAGAATATTTACGACCCTTGCTTACCAAAGAATCAGTCATCCGAGGCTTTCTGTGGCTGTTTCAACCTTAGATGTGGATCTTTGCTCCCTCAGGAAACATAACACTCTCTCCTTTGCTGATGCTATCTTTAACTCTCTATGTCCTTTAGTATGCTATTTTGCCCCTATTATATGGGAATCTTTAAGTATGTTACAAATATGATAATTCTGTCCATCCTTTAATTTAATGTAAAACTCAATATCCCAAGGACAGACTGCTGTCTTGGACCCTTAAAACTCAATTGGGACTTGTGTTTGGTGCACTGTAAATAAATCAAATTTACCTTTAGCTGTGAAACTTTTTCACAAAAAAAACATAAATTCTGATTTAAAACAAGTCATGCTGCTGTTGGCTCTAGAGAACTCGTTCGTCATGAGATAGCAGTGTTGTATGTTATTAAAATGTACGTTAGTGTACTCTGATGACCTCCGGACCTGCAATGCCAGTGTTTCCCTATTGGATCGCTGACTCTGCACTTTGAATAAAACATGTGTGGGGATTGAATGACCAAATGAAGGACATACTGACATGACAAGTTATTCATATAACCTCTCTGCCCTCTAAACTGCCTCATAATTCATCCTGTGTCCATCTCTACAATTTTACTCCCTCTGCTGAGTCCAGTTTGTTCCGCATTTGAAAAAAAGAAATGGAGTTCAATGTACTATCCAACACTGGGGCTGCACAGTGGCAGAGTCGGTAACACTGTTGGTCTGTTTTCAAAATTGGATGTGTGACAAAGAGTTTGGTCTAGAAATTTGGATTGTTTTTTAATTACATGGTTCAATTTAAGAACTCCTGAGATACAACACAATAAATTGCATCTTTTAATTGTTTCTATCCGTGTTAAAAGATGACGAGTGGACCTTTAAGGTAGGATGTCATGTCATTTCCTTTTACATTGACTTGGCGTTCTAGGAATAACGGAACAGAAATTTAAGATCGACTTATCACAAGGTGACACTACAGCAAGTTCTATGGGTGAATAAAGTATTTTCATGAAAACTAAGATTAAACCAATTTTATAACCAGATCAAGGCCAGATCCTAACATTTAAAATCCAAGCAATGAAAAAAGACCAGCTAGCTGCAAGAAGATGCTAATTTGAAAGTATGGCATATAAATAAAGGGACAATTTTTTTAGCAGAAATTATTTTTTCTGCTTAATTACAATATTTTTTTATTTATTTGTAAAATCTCAAGAAGTACTCAGAGATGTGATCTCCCTTTCTGGAGATCACAGAAAGGATTTTACAATGTGGCTTAGTTACAAAAACCTACAGAGCCTTCAAGGTAAATATTAACTGGATGAAAAGGAGCAAAAAGATCCAGTAACAATTACAAATGAGGTTAGATGACCTTTTACATACAAACACTAACATTAAATTTTACACTTTGGTTATTATAGGAGGCTAAAACTGCTGTGAGTAAATGCCTCTCAAGAGTTTCTTTAGAATACAAGAAAACACATTAAAATAACAGGATTTTACAACGTGGCTTAGTTACAAAAACCTACAGAGCCTAATCTACCATTCTAACTGTTTAGTTCAGCTGGTTGCCTCCACTGTTGTATTAAATTATTCATCAGCTTCTAAAATTGTTTGCTACTGTAAGCCATGGCAAGGGCGACTGGAAGCTTTGTCTTTTTCCATTTGGGTCAGAGCAAAGCAGTCTCTTGCATAAGCCCAGCAAATTCATACACAAGGGTAACATCCTAAGGCTTTTGGATCAGAGAGAAGCAATACATAAAGATTTATTACAGAGCTTTTTGGGGAGAGTTGCAGACCACCACTAAGATCTTCAGGTTTTATGATCAATTATTCTATTATTCTATAGTATGCATAAGCATTAAAGGAGAGGTGAAAAAAACAGGTAAAAGATATCTACAGGATGACTTGAAGCTCTATGGTTGCATAAGTGCATTAGCAGCAGCCTTGGGACGCCACAGAAGCAAAAGATCTCCATTGAGGTTTGTAAAAGGCAGACTGATGACTCTGGTTAAATTTAGATATATCCCATAGACTAAGAGCTTTTTAAAGACTTCAGATCTCTGACATACTTTATTTGTCTCATGAGACATCTTTTCTGACCGTACTCACAGACACATATAAAAATAAAATCTAAAATATAAGGCAGTATAGTTGAATGAGTTTATTTTATTACAATTTTCATTTTGGCCAGTGTTTTACTTATTTTGCATCTGTGAAAATACTGGTTTCTAAATAGTTGCATGCAAAAGTTTTAACTAAATTATACCAACATGATAGGAAAAAAAATGTCCTGCGGACAGTAGCAGAGGGGATTCTGGGTAAATACAACCAAAACAAACACCCAAGTCAAGCGCTAGTGGGAGAAACGGCTTGTGATCTCTTACCAACAACAAAAGATAAATCCTACAACCACCAAAATCTAATGCCACTCCATTTCTGTTTACATTTTGTGAAGAAGGAAATTGCCTTTCTGTGGCTTTTGGTGCAGCTTTTCAAAGGGTTTGGTTCTTTTGACGGCGCAGTATGACAGTGAAAATGTAGCAGATGTTGAAATTTTAGTCCCCAATCAAACTGAGGCTTCTGAACGTGAAAACACTGTAAATGAAGGTCTTGCATTTGAACGTAGAACAACATGCATCACAAGTTGTTTACGGCATCAGAACAACGAATAAAAATCTGCTAAAGTACAGTCTTAAGAAAAAAAACTGATTGTTTTTGGATATAAAAACAAAATGACATATAAATTACCTGCAAAACAGTCCCAACACTTGTCACTTCCTCCATAATACAAAGAAATGACCTGTTTTTAAACCTGTAACTGTGCACAATTGGCACAAATTGATCCAACAAATATAATGAGACCAAACTTTTTAATGATTGTGGCTTGATAACGGGAGTAGGATTAGGAGTCCTTCCTGTTCTCTGCACTGGTAATCCTGGACAGAGCTGGCTTTTATAAATCTCGCTCAGAGGACCTAAGAGGCTTTGCTAATTGACAGTAGAGAAATTATGCATGAAACATAGTGAGTGAATATGAGAGACGGGACATGAGTGACAGCAGCAGAGTGAGTGAGAGAAGAGTCCAGCTGTTAAAGACCTCTGTTCAGTCTGCTGTTTGAGTCACGCATTTACTAATGGCCCTAACGATAATTTCAAGCAAGATTTAATACAATTTTCAGAAAGAAAAACATACTGTTTGTTAGCGTTAACATAAGCAGCAGCAGCAGCAGCAGTAACCCCTCCTCCTGGCACACATTCTTCATTTCCTGTCATAATTGATTTATTTAATGTCAGGCAGAGGGAGAATGAGGCTCGTTGCTAACATGTCTCTGCACAAAAGAAGCATTAGTTGGGATTAATCAGGATTAACATTGAAGGAATTCTGATAGACAGGAACAAATAAGAAAACCATAGAAGGAAAATAATTCCTCCACCCACAAGCTAACTGCACTCCTTCTACCCAATGTCTAACAATTGACATTTCACTGGTGCTAATTGGCAGATGGAGACAACAGCCTTCATTAATGTGAATACATGCCTCTGTGTGGTCCTGTCATAGTCGTAGTCATCTATTTGTCTTTGTCTCTTATTTGTTTCTAAACATGCATTATTCACGGAAAGCGTCTTATCTAAATTTACCTTGATCCTCATGTTCTATTAACATCAGATACTGTAATACTCATAATTGTGTCAAACTACTTTGATAGTCAAGATTCAGTGGAAGTTTTTAACTAAAAGCTGGAAATAAAAACAATCTTAGCTTAATTTGCCTTAATTGACCATGTAAGAATATTTAGCTAATTGTTGTGGTTTGGAAACAAATTGTAGGAGCTCCTTGTGCCGAAGCAGAGAATAAATAGATCCTGCAGGAGCGACTGCTGTCAGTCACTGCTTTTGTGACATAATTAGCAGATTGCCTGACTTCTTCCATGTCCATATTATGCTTGGTTTTAAAATCACAAGGCTATAATTAAATTAAATATAATTAAATTGGGTTTTCCAAATACAACTGTAATTATAGTAAGCATGTGAACCCCCTGGTAAAAACACTTGTTAGTGTAAACGAATAAACCTCTTGTTACCTAAGATTTAGTCTTTGAGCCTAAACTCTAGTCAGCAGATTAAAAATGATTGACTGTACTCTTGATTAAATGCATCCAATCTAAGAACTCACACCATTTACGTTCTATGATCTGGGACTTATACTTGGATGAATAAGTGGAGGTAAAAATATGCATTCGATGTCCGTCGAGGGTCAGAATTAGAGATGTGCTGATTAGGATTTTCCTGGACAGTAACAGGGGATTTTCCTTGAGGTCTTACCTGCTGATTGACATTTTTATTGTCTATCTGCAGTAAAATATAATGTTATATATATACACACACAGCAATGAACAGTAATGAAAAATGTTAGAATGAAAAATATATAAATTTGATGAAATAGGACAAGAAAAGTGTATAACTAAATTTATTTCTGCAGATCTACAAACTGAGGAAATAAAGTTGACAAATTTAATAGAGCTAGAGGCGACTGATTTAAAGTACGAGGCAAATGAAAGTTGTAATCTAGTTGATGTTCTTCTTGCTGCCATTATAGAAATGAAATGTATAAAGCAAAAACCACCACTAGAGAGAAATATCAAGTATGGCTTTCAAAAAGGAAAAAAAAAACAACAACAATAAAATAAAATGAGCTGCACAAGAGAAGTCAGAAAAAATGACTGGGAGGAAAAGGAGAAGAGTTGAGGTGAGATATGAGAGACAGAAAGCATGAGAGGCAAAGGAAACGACCCTTGGGCAACTGTAAACTGACTTAATCAGATCAAGTTACTGACCTGGATAAACTCTGCTTGGCTGGAACACACAACTTGGATAACAAATCACCCCATGAGATCAGAGTGTGGTGTGTGAAAGATTCACAGTGCACTGTAAAAATGTAGGAGGGCAAAAAAAAAAAAAAAGTAAATTTTGCTGAAATTAATATCTTGTTTTTGGAAAAATGTTGCAAGATGCTGATCCATTTCCAATCACAGGCCAGTCAAAGAAGACAAAGTGAAACTCCAGGTTTCATACATGCATTAAGATGTGCAGGTGCGTTCCATGATGACAGTTCAATCATAATCCAAGGCTCTAAACTAAGTGCAATACATGCACATTTTTTCTCATGGCATTAGTA
Source organism: Poecilia latipinna (assembly GCF_001443285.1). Lineage (NCBI taxonomy): Eukaryota > Metazoa > Chordata > Actinopteri > Cyprinodontiformes > Poeciliidae > Poecilia > Poecilia latipinna. The sequence continues at coordinate 328,940 of NW_015112790.1, read as the reverse complement.
TTTACAGGTTTATTTATTTTTTTGAAGCCTCTGTCACATAAAGACAATGTTGACACATTGATGATCGATTAACAATCTGGTATACGTAAAGAAATACGTTTCTTTAAGTTTAAGATTTTATTTACCAAATATCAATCTTTGGCACTCGGGGAAAAGACATTCTAATAAAACAAAAAGCAAAACATGAATCTATTCTGTCTATCAGAAGAAACAAATTGACTAGAGAAAGATCCAGGAGATCAGCTAAGTATGAAAAAATTATTTATTTAGTACATATTAGGAATTAAACTCCACCACATGGCTAAACTGTTTTAGTGAAAGTTAATTGATGCTGTCAGAATTCAGGAGAACTTCCTTTTTCCTGTTTTAATTTGTTGAGCAGCATTTTACAGGATACCTCATTAAAAGACAGTACAAATCATCCAAACATCTTGGGGTTTTTTTTTTCTTCTAAATGGGTTTTTTTCCACAAATAAATGTGTGGCAATCAGCATCTTCAACTGGATTTTAGAGCACTGGGCAAGAAAAAAAATTTCAAAAGTAGTAAAATCAAACCAAATATGCTCTCAAAATCTCTTTCAAATGTGGGTTTATTCGTAAACAAACCAGAGTTTTGAGGAAAGCTTCCTTCTGATGCAAGCCCACATTAATTTTCCCCAGAGAGATGAAGATGCAGCATTAATTCTCTGCAAAATGTCAACGACTTCAGGCAAAACCATAATGACTCAATCGCTTGGGAACTACAAAATGACTGACTAAAACGCTAAGAATAAAGAATGAGAGGAAGAGATCAAGTGACAGAGAAAAAGAGGAAAAGGTTGTTTTTTTTCAATTGAATCAGAGTTTAGGAAACAGTTCATTGAGTTCTGCGGCTTTTGCTATCGTTCCTTTGCAGCATGAATACATGATGCGTTTTAATGGATCAATTCACAATTGTGTGCGCATGAGTAAGTGTCTATGACCACAAGGAACAAAGACAGGAATGCGCCTGTTAAGCATTTTGCACATTGTGCATGCTTATAATATGCCCTCGTTTTGTTGCAAGGTTCCCATTTCTCCCACAGTGATGCTTAATGGCAAATTTAGAGGCATATTGACAAACTTTCATCATATGGTTTCATACTGCAGAAGATGAAAACTGAACAAACAGGCTGAAAAATCATAGTTTCTATATGAAACAAACTGCATTCACTGTATTAGTTTCTCACTAGTAGATTATGTAATCTGTGTCAGTCTGTAAGAGTAACCTTTATGCTGACGCCGCTCGCTTCTACCTCCTGACACCAAGACCCACAGTACACACCACACGTTTGTCAAGCAGGAAAGTCTAACATAATGTCAAATACGCTCTTATGTATGTACTCCATTAGATAAATTATAAGACATTTACTGCTGTTGTGTATAATGTAGCATTTAGGCCATGTTTATGTAAGTTACAGTTTTATGGTATTATGGTAATAATGTAAAAAAATTAAACTTAATGTAATATTGAAAACAGAAAACAATCATTCCAAATTATGCAAAACTAACATTAATTATTACAGCTGTAAATATTGTCTGACCATATAAGCTTTTTTATTTATTTATTTATTTTTATTTAAATTAAGACAAAATGTTAAATTTAGACACTGTTTTTAAGTGAACACACATTTTGAAACACAGAAGTCCAACAAATTGATATTAGCACATCAGGTTTAGGAGGAAACTGAGATTAATATTACTTGTTTATTACAGGCACTGCTTGCATAGTAGCTTGGTAGCCATAGACTTAAAACAACAATAGTAATATTATTCATCCATTATTCATCCAGTCGTCCATTTTACAAGAGCAAATTTGTTAGAATCAAAGCAAAAATGTATTAAATTACTTTTATGACACTTCTAAGCAAATCGCAAACATGCAGTAAAGATGCAGTATTTCTTCAATCTTGTGTTGTGTTAGCAAAGTGTCACGTTTCAGACCCAGGAAATGTAGAAGTTAAAGTATGAAAGATGAATAAATTATAAATCGGACAGATATAATTGTAAGAGTGACTTTTGTGACACAAAAACAGCTTTATGAGAATTTCTTTATGTGGATGATGATGTGGTGAATATAATAGCACCATCTGAAAATCCCAGCAATGGTGATACACTGGTTAACAGAGAAGCTGAAGCTATGGATCTAAGTAACATCGCTGCAAAGAATTAGAACCAAAATCGCAATATCTATCTGAATACTGCCAAAGTTTTGGTGTTTCAAATGAGAGTTTTTGTCAAAAGCTATAATTCACCACTGCAGTGAAAAGGCAAACAGGGTATCACAGGATGTTTTAAACCCTTTTGTAGGGTGCTGGCTCGCTAGGTCTCCAACTTGTTCTCAGATGACATTTTTCTTTAGTTCCTCCTCCTCACTGGATAAATTGACAAATCTTACTTTGTGAATTCAAATAGCCGCAAGTTTCTGGATATTTTGAGCCTTTCACAAGGTAACCATGGGAAAAAAAAGTGATCAGATATCGAGCTAAAAAGAAGAGTGATGAAAAACATCAAAGTGAGTTGACAAGAAAATCTGCCCTTTTCCCAACAAAACAATGTGCGTGAATAATTGTTGCACACCGACTCAGAGTGAGACTGATAATGTTCCACCAGGTGCAGATGGAAGTGGGAGGAACAAAAGAGATGAGTAATTAAAAAAGGAAGAAAGATTAAGCAAATGGGCTGAATCATGACATTTTCTGAAGTGCAAGCTTTGCTCAGTCGTCCTTGAGAAATGTGACTGAATGTAGATGTGAATTGTGAAACTTCAGGCAGCTACCAAGCAAATCTATTTTCCCGCCCACGTTCTTCCTGTTTGAGGGTATAGCTTTATCTCTTTAATTTCATCACACCCTCGTCTTTTCTCTTGATGTCTCTGGCTAACGCTTAGACACCTTTGCAATCGTTAAAGGGAAAGTAATGTAGAAAACTCATGGGTTCTGCTCTAACTAAATATCCAGAGAAGACATTTAGCTCTTTGTACAGAAGCATAGAGCTGGCACCCAGCTATTTCATATTTTAACATAAAATCTTTCTTGTTTCAACATATACTTTCATTTTTGTAATATATAGTATTGAGTTCTTTAAAAATAAACATTCTGTTATCCCAATGTGAAAATGATTTTGTTAAGACAAAGTTTGCCCTGTTGCCCATCAGCAAGAGACCTGATTCACCCTGAAGACGTGAATATACAAGGTGAGGAAATAAGTCTACTAAATGAAGCAAGAAGAATTAGAAGGGCACAACTTTTAACTGCATTCAGAAATGGGGAACATCATGAGACTGGGAGTGCATTTTTCACAGCAGGCCCACCCCGACCACAGAGAGTTGGAATTGGCACCAAAAAAAAGCAGCAAGCAGCAGGGTTACAGCTGTAGCATATGCCTGCAAGCTCAAAAACACAGAGCAAAAGATAATGTAACATCACAGAGTGAGAGTCCTCATCTATAGCAGGAATTTTAAGTAGATTTAAATCAGTAGGGAGGCCAACTGTCAGTCGTGTTAACAGCATTAAAGAGTGAAAATGACATAATGACAGTGTAGCTTATGTCAAGATCTAGGAAGACATGCAAAGAGGAGTTTGGTATATTTGATAAAACATGAGGTAATTAAAACTGTGATCTGACTTAATGTGCATTCAGACCGGCCCTGTTTAGGCTGGTCTGAATGCACCAGCCTAAACATTTATTCAAGCTTTAGTTGGATTGAATAGAAAGTCTGGTTAATTTCGGGAGGTGTGAATGTGTGATCGAACTCTAAAGTAGACCAAATGAATATGTGGATGCCAAGCAAACCAGAGACCCTCCGAAAGCAGGAAGCGAACTATAGCACAGGGAATTCTGGGTAAATATAACCAAAACAAAACAATGCCGCTCCATTTATGTTTACATTTCATGATGAAGAAAGTTATACTCAGTGTCCACTTCAGACGTTTTTGTTTCTTTCAGTGGTTCTAGTTGCAGCAGCAGGACCTCCGCAGCTTAGGAGGCGAACTTGTTTTTCTAAGGGTTTGGTTCATTTGACACAGTGCAGTGTGAAAGCAAACCACACCAGCTGAAAATATAACAAACATTGTAATTTTAGTCCTCAACTGAACCGAGTCTACCAGACTATCAAGTGGGGAAACACCCTACATGAGTGCTGCAGGAGAATATTACTTTCTTTTCCTACCGCTACGAGCATTTTGTCCACCATTCTGTGTCCTCCAGTAAACTAAAACCTTACAACATCTGTGAACAATGTTGTTATAAGAAAAAAAGGAAAAGACATATTTTTATTCTACCTTTAACCCTGTTTATGTTCAATACAAAATAAACAGAATTAAAATAAACCCAAAAAGTTGAAGAATTTTTGTGCTTTGTTGAAACCAGACTGAAATTAACCAGATGCATGACAGGAACACCTACACAGGGCACCCCGTGAAAACTAGAGCTAATATTCAAATGTGTTGCAATAAACAGCTGAAGAAGCAGTGGGAGTTGCTTCCACAACATCTGCCAGAGGATGAGATAAGCAGCAGGAGGAACAACCAGAGTTCCCTGTATATTTCTGAGCTGCGTCACTTTGGCCAATAAAAGAATAAAATCTATTCAGAGATTTCCTCAGGATACAAAATTAAGTGTTTTAAAAGCATCCTTTTAAGGATCTATGCATTTCAAACTTTATGGATTTCTTTATTTCCCAGTGTTGCAGACTCATCACAAAACAAAATTTGTCTGCAGCACAAAATGGCAAAAGGTGATATAGATCACTAAAATGTCTGAAAATCTAGACAAAAAGCCTTGTTAAAAATTACCACAAAGTAAAAACAGGAAAGTATCGCAAGGTTGATGGCAGCATCTTTCTGCATCAATGTTGTAACTGGAAGCCTGCAGAGTGATGACAGAAAGCAATATCTGATAAAAAATTCTTTCTATATTTCACATCTGAGACTGGAGAGCAATAAGATCCATATAAACCAAATGTTGGACCTGAGCAGACTAAAGTATCTCTGGATATAGATATCGCTGTGATATCAATGCTCATCCATCCACTCTGTGCTTAAGAGATTAGAAAAATTGTCAAAATTCCTGAAGGAAAACTAAAATCAAGAAAACATCAGAACAGACATTACCCTGCCCATCATTTTGCCATCTACTATTTAAAATGTCTTAAACATCACATATAGAAAGAGCCGTCCTCATACATTAGCTAGCCACCCCCATTGCTCTATTTGTTCATTTACTGATGCTTTTGTTGTTTTTGTGAAATGACAGATAAAAAAAAATTGCAAATTACAAAATTAATTATGAATAATCAGTTCTGGTGTTTGGTTTTAATCATGCTTTCCCAAGAGTCGAAAAGTTTCGGAAGTAATCCAGGTTCTTATGATAATATTGGTATTAGAGAATCAATAGCATTGCAAATGTAAAGCATGACGAGGACAATTTAAATGGAAATCCAAAGTGAGTGCATGCAGAACGAATAAAGAAAGCAACAGCAAGACGGAAACACAAAAAGACAGAAAGTAGGAAAGGAAGGAAGAAAGAAGAAAACAAAAGAAAGGAAAGACCAGAAGAATGAATGAATGGATGAATGAATGAATGAATGAATGAATGAGTTAATGAATGAATGAGTTAATGAAAGAAACATAAGCAGAAGAAAATAAATTAATAAATCTGTTCTTTCTCCCAACACATACAAATATATATTATGTTTTCTCTTGGCTGAAATGCTTAACAAGATCAAATCTAGTTGTGGCTACTCTACGCTGAAGCTGCTATCTGACTATCAACGGATGACAAAGACGGCAGATGGTATTGTGAAAAAACCTGTAAGTTGTTTTTTTAACAAGATTAAGAAAAATGTGTGTGTGGGCGTGAGACAAGAGAGATAAGCTCTAAAATAATAACCTGATTCTTAAAAGGTGCTGGAAGGACAAGCTTCCAAAGCCAAGACACTGTTGTAACTTTTGTATTAAAAATAAGTGGTAAATGGCCTGTACTGTTATAGCACTTTATCAAGTCCAAAGAACCCCAAAGCGCTTCACACTACGTTTAGTCATCCACACACACATTCACGTGCTACATTGTAGCCCCAGCTGTCTGAGTCTGCCGTGCATCAGCGCTACTGGTCTCTCTGACCACCAGTAGCATGCAAGGACACAATGACTGAGGCGGGGGTTCGAACCAGCAACCCACTGGTTACAGGACAACCTCCTAACACCAACATCTCCCCATGTGTTTTGTTACCTTTGTTACTATTCTTTTTTTTTTTTATTTGCTAAAATAACCAAAAGCTAGGAAAGCCTTCAGACTAAATGACTAACGCAGAATCTTATAAGATTTTTACTAACGACAGGCTTCTTGTGTTCGTTTTTTTTTTGTTTTTTTTTTACCAACTTAACTCTACCGAGAGGTTTCCCAGCCTATGAATAATAAATGGATGTTCAATGTTTTCCTGGAAGAGAGTTTTCCAGTAAACACACATCTTCATATAAAAAAATTAAAAAAACAGGATAAGAAAAACATCCCTAAAACAGCACAAACAGCACTGCACCTAAAGCTCCAATGAATCCTTATAGTACGAACGTCTCCTCTCCACTGCGATAAACTCTGTTGTGTTTACTTTCGCTTCCCCTCTCTGCCATTCCTCGCTTTCGTCCCCTGTTTCCGTTACTCCTATCATTTCTCTTCACAATCTGTCTCCTTGATCTGCTGGGCAGCGAGACGAAAGGAAAGCGGGCAGAGTAATGAGGTCAGTAGCACTTACATTCAGAGGCTGAATGAGAGATGCCCGGGATGCTGAAGGCTCTTGGCCTCACACATACACACAGTTTCTAAACTTTCACCCTTGTTCACTCTGCTCGACTTCTGTCACCTCGTATTATGCTAGACGTCACCAGGGCTTTTTCCCATCCTCTCATATAACTTCAGACAAGCTATTTTCATTTGTTCTGTTTTATGTTTTACTACTGGATCCACACTAAGAATTGTTCAATATTAAACCAAGCTGTAAAGGACTAGGAAAACCTCATGACTTATAGAAAAATGTGTCAATGTGCATTTGTCTGACAAAAGTTGCCAACAGAACCTGTGCTCACTCACTCCGCTCATGAAAGTGATCATTTTCTAATCTAACTACAGAGGTCTTATGGTTCCATCCTCAGTGTTTATGTTCCTTCTTTCCAACAGAAAACATGCATTTTTTAAAGTAGTTAAATTCTGCATGGATTCTTTCAGGTCTTGGTTAGATGAATATATCCTAAAAACAACCACTTGTTTTTTTGTCGTTTTACTTTCCTGAGATCTGAGAAAAACTTAGAAAAGAAGTAAGTCACAACATATTTTATATAATTTGTAACTGATGGATCTTCTCACATCAGCTCGACTTATATTGCAGCACAGTTATTATTATATATTATGTATATATTATGTATTATGTATATTATTATATTTCAGATTACTAACTACCTCCCAGCTGCATGGTGGGACGGCTGGTAGCCCTGTTGGCTCAGTCAAAGATGAGTTCAGACTAAATAAATATGCCTGACAAGGAAGAAGCAATGGCGACAGTTTGTGGGATATTTCTAACAGAGAATAAAACAGTACAAAGAAAACATTTCTATATTTTAAATTCCCCTCCATGTTTCCGTCACTTTGCTCTCTTTGTTTTCAGGGAACAACACACGTGCTTATTAGGCTAAGATAATCCAGTATGTTGAATATTTCCAATTAGAGGTCTGAGCTGTTCTCATGTCCTTGAGTCTTAACACACAGGAGGAATAACTCCTAAAATTATCTTTAATCACGATAATTGGAACATCTTTATGATTGTCAGAAGGGGCAGATCTGGTCAAAAATCTGCATAAAAATCTTGTCATGTAAAGCAGGAATTTGGCTAATAGGCTATTATGTTCATTTCAAAGTTATCTGTGGTAACATTAATCTAAAATGGAAAGGAAACAAAGTGAACAAAAAACTAATTTAACATTTTAAATCAAGGAAGGAAATCTCTAAACACATTAGAGTTCATCCTGAACAGTTTTAACAAAATAAATTTTTTTGAAAGCAACTCATAAATGGATTCAACTGATTAAAAACTGTTGAATTTGATTATTGGTCAAAATTATTCCTATAGTAAAGGAAAGATAAACCTGTTAAAATCCATTTACTGGAGCATACCACACTGGTAACACGATTTTGTGTGATAATAACAAGAAAAAAAGTAAGGTTTAAGAAATGACATCATTGATTTGTTTTAACCATAACTGAGATCTAAACCTGTTATCTCAAGCCCATGAACTGAGTGTGAAACCTCCTCCAGCTTCTGGTCAAATTGACAATGGGTCAAAATGCCTGGAAGATACAGAACTACCATCGGTCCTCACAATTATAGATGACCCAAACACACAAACAGCCACAGTAACAGATGTAAGGAGACAAGCTGAGGACGGCAGGAGCACTCTGAAGGTCACTTTCTTTGTTTTTCTTTTCACACAACAATGCTTTTCAAAAAAAGAAACTTTCGTCAGCAAAACTGACAGTAAACTGAAAAAGACTCAACTCTTAAATAATTGGAAGTCCACCTCTGCTTAAAACTTCATCAGTGCATGCTTGTGTCATAGACTAACACTCATCTCTCTGATAGTTAGCAGATATGAACACAACAACATGGAGCCCTGCCCCCATGTTGTGTCCAATAATAACAATGTGGGGCAGTCAGATCAGCCAGATGTTTGTTGTTACATTTCTGCATGTCAAATTACGTGAGCACCCAGTGGCAGGTGCATCTACTGTATCTCCACTCATGCATAAGTTAAACATTGCCTGTTCTTCTGTAAAACTCTGAGCTTGATGTACTAAACTGCTGGATTGTTAAAATATTCTACATTGTCCAAGTAAAAACTTGGTACTCGGTCTGAGCAATAAAACATTCACCCACTCACAGGTCGGTCCCTTAGTGCCTCTTATCCTCAACCTTTTTTGTTAACATTTCAATACATTATTTCTCTGCCTTCACCTGGTTGGTTGGCTGGTTTATCGCGTGACCTAAAGGACCCCAGTGGTGAAGCATTAAGGGTACTGGTGTCCAGATGGCCGTGCTTGCCGTTCCTGCCCTGAAACTGGAGCACTGGGCTAAGCTTCCATTATACAGGCTTAAAAAACACACACTAATCACCCAACAGCACTCTGCACAATCGCCACTTTTAGAGGATGCCACCAGGATCCGATTGTGTCTAATCTTAGAACTACTCACTCTATCTGAGAATAGCATTCACTGCTTTCACAAGTTGTACACCTGGGCATCACTCCTATAACTGTACAATAAAAAAGCTTTCTTTTTTAAAAAAAAAAATAAATTAAAGATAGGTTCAGGTGTTTATTGTCAACAGATCTTCTAACTTTAACAATAAAATTGGTGTTAATTCAAACTGCAACATCTGAAGAGTTTTAGGTAAATAAATATAAAAATGCATTAATCATCACTTTAAATTGTGGAAAATAAGTCATGCATTATCATGTACTTTGATGTAATTCCTTACAAGCTGTTCTCTCCAACATATTCTAGCTAACGCAGAACTTCTTGCAGTAGATTTGGGATAAACTGTGTTTTTAATCTGTTCGTGTTTTTATTGTCCTGAATCTTCTGTTTATGGGCAGCAGGTCAAGCAGATACAATCAGCGGTGGATCAGATCCTTAATAATACCACAGGCTCTGTTTGAGGCCATCCAGGGACCTGCTGGGCAGAGGTGATGACCTGTTGTGTATTTTCTCTTACAAAACCACACAGTTAGGTCAATATGATTCTACTGAGTATTGACATATTTTTGGGGGGAAACTTGTTTCATAGTTGGAGGTTAAATCTTTGGTGCGTTCGCTCTGTAGTGTGAATGCTCCAGGTCAGAACATCAGTCATGTACAAACTCTGAAGCCAAAACTTTTCTCTTCACATTCTTCTTTAAGAAAGCGGAACTGAATACAGTACACTGCATTCACATTCACACCTCTTGAAGGCCTCAGTGTATTTTATATGGGAAACCACATAGTCAGAAGTTGAAAGAAAATCGCACAAAACTTTAAAGATGAAAAGTGACATGGACTTGTATTCAGGCCTTTTTGAGTAAACACCTTTTGCTATGAAATCAGATGCCAGTCCTTTAGAATATTTTTTTTTTCAGGTTTGCACATTCAGACACAGATTGCTTTGCCCATTCTGCTTTGGCAACCAGTTCATGCTCAGTCAGATCGGACAATTAAGAAGTCTTGTCACAGATTTGTAATTGAATCTAGCCCTGGCTGTGTGTTTCCAGTCGTTGTCCTGCGGGAAGGTGAACATCAATCTCAGTATAAAGTCATTTGCAGTTTTCAACAAGTTTTCTTCCAGTATTGTCAGGTATTTAGCTCGATCAATCTTCCCATCAACTAAGCAGCGGCCTGTAGTGGGGGTTATTTTTCTTCACCAGGAAAAGGGAAGACAGTCAGAGCTGATGGGAGAATGGAAAATCCAGATTATTCCAGGAAGGAAATTTATTAGAGGATCCAACAACAGAATTGAGACTGGTGTACAGTGTTGTGTCAGTGTGCTGCGTATAACAGGAGCTTAATAATTTTTATTAGCCAATCAGTGCTTCTTGTTGGAGGATACCAAGCAGAGTCAGGGGGATTCTGCTTCTCTGCATGAATACATTTCAACTTAACAAAATAACAGCATGTGTTCTGACAGAGCCTTTGCTCAGCCAACAATAGTCATACAGCATAAAAAGGAAAAGCTTCTGTAGCGTTTTCTAGTTCTTTCAGACTGGGATTTTAATAGCTATTTCCAAGTGAACACCTGGAAAGGATAAATTGGATTCAAAGGCTCAGTTAGTGAAGGATGTTCCACTTTTTGGGCTTGGAAGGATCATAGATTTTTAACTAAAGCTGTAGAAAGCACTGAAAACACAGGCAGGTGTATGAAGACAGTAACTGCAATGACACATTCAGAAACATCCAAACTATTAAAAGGTTCACATCCAAATCACCAACAGGATGAATTCTACTTTCAGTGGAGGAACTACAGTGTCATAACCTGTCCCTCTGATCCAGACTGTTCCTACTTTTTTCTATCCACATCAGATTGTTGCAATACTGGTAAAGATTAGACAAAACTGGCCTGTTCACATGGAGACGGGCTATTTGTAAGACGAGGCACCATTTGTCGATGCTCTCCAGAAAATTGGGATGAAAGGTTAACAAGAGAGGCGGTTAATTAAATCACTTGTCACAAAGCACTAAAATATTTAACTTGATTAAATATTTACTGTACAGCATTTCATTTTGAACTACTTTAAGTGTACTTAAATGATGCTGACTGAATTATGTGATGATGATGATTTTTTTTTTTTTTTTTTACAAAAGGAATCATACATTTACATGTTGCAGATTAACACAATATTGGAACTAAAAGTGATACTAAAGGGAAAAAAAACACCAGGTTTTCATATATTTTTAACAAATGATCTGAAGTGTGTGGTGTGAATATATCCAGCTCCCTCATAGCATGACTGAACCTAATAGGGCGTGAATGTCCACTTAAGCTGCCAGTCTGGGCAGAGAGATCATTACTCAGAGAATCAGAGGCCTGAGGTGAGCTTAGAGGAGCTAACAGGGATCCACAGCTCAGAAAAGAGAATCTGTCAATAACCTTTAGTTGTGTGCCACACAAATCTTGCAGTTTTCAAAGCCTGCAAGAAAGCCTTAAGAAGCTTTGTTTTCAGTTTTACAAACTAACATGGAAAACATGTTCTGGTCAGAGGAGACACAAATAAAAGCTTTTAGTCATGTGGAGGGATGCGAGGTGTAAACTATGCAGCAGATTCTTATGGTGAAACATGGTGGTGTCAACATCATGCTATGAGGATGTTTTTTCTTAGTAGGGACAAGGAAGCAGGTCAAAGCTGAGGGAGGTTTGGCTGGGCAAAATTTAGAGCAATCCCAGAAAAAAAAACAACTGTTAAAGGCAAGAAAAGTTCAGAGTTTCACCTTCCAGGAGGAAAGAAACCGTAAACCGTGAAAAGTTCAAGGAAAACTTTGGCAAAAGTTCACATCAGTTTTTGTTCTCAAAAACTGATGTGCATGCATAAGCAGTGCCTTGTAGAGTTGAAATTTCAAATGCAACAATCTGTTAGTAATTCACATTTGTTTATAATTATGTAAATACCCTGAATTGTGCCTGCAGACAATATTCACATGTTAAAAGCTCTGCCAATCCGACTTAAAACTCAGTTCATCGCTCACATCGTCTCCAACATGTACTGAGCTGGAAGCAGGTCAACATTTATTGGTTCCAAGTTTTTCACAGAACCAGAGTTATAATCACTAACTCTAGATTTTAACTGAAGTCATTAACAGAGGAGGCAGACAAACCAAAGCCAAAAAGAGTTTAAGAACAACATGAAAAGGTCCAAATGTCAGTTTCTCTTCTTCAGTAGTTTCAGTCAACAGTGCAAACATTATTCTTCGTTTTATGTAGAGGAAGCAAAATATACGAGTCCATCTTTATCCATCAATACCACTCAGTGGGTGCGCTTAATTTACTCATCCTGGCCTTAATTTACTTCCCTAAGATCCTGTCCAAACTCAAATCCTTCATCCTTGCTTTGTGCCCAGTCATGTATTACAGGTTTAACAGTCTGCCATCTTAGCAAATTGTCTCATCCCAGAAAAGCGCTTAGTCAGCTTGGCTTAATGATGTCACTTTCATTCGTCCTCCGTCCAACGCAATACCCCAGCTGCCTCTTAGGGGCCCGGATGGGTGTCAAGTTATACATCTCACTGACTGCGAGTCGGCGGCTTAGTGTTCCCAGCTCAGATCAGCTACTCATCATTCATCCACACGTTTCCCTTCAAAATAAAGTTCAAGGCTCTAAAACAAAGATCTTGGACACAGTTGATTTAATATTCTGGTTTATGTTTGTACAGTTATTTGTAATGTCTTCTTACTGACAAAGGCGGCCACTTACACCTGCAATTAAGAAGCTATTAAACCCACAGAAAGCATCTAGTACCCAAATATGTGCATTTAAAAACCCGAAAGATCGATGTTAAGTGTTTATTTGGTGGAAGGTACATAAGATGTTTTACATTTGACTTCGGTGAAGACTGTCTGGCACCACAATAAAACGTCTCAAATTGCGTTATTGTAAAGTCTTTACTTGTGTGGCTTTAAGTGGTTTGCTTGGCTTTTCATTTATTTTTAATAATATAGCATCTATCAGTAGTTATGCTATGACGCCAGAATATGTTTTTCTTTTATCATAATCCCATTCATATTTGAACGTTAATCAATTTCCAGATGATTTCCTGAAAATTGTAGAACATTTTTAAAATGTATACTTTTGAGAAATTCAATAAATCCATCATAACTAAGAATTCCCACAACTTTTAGTCAATAAACACACAAACGAACATGTACTTTGATGCAGTTTGCTCATTTCAAGAAAAATAAAATAAAGGTTGGGGGTCTTATGCTTCCATGCATAACTTGAGTAATTCTCACACTTTGTAGTTCTTAGAATAAAAATACAAAGAGAGGTACTTGTTTCATTATTGGTAGAGAAGCAAGTACACCCTGTTCAGGTCACCAGTTCACATAAGTATTCTGAGTGAAATATGCAAACTAAATCTTGTTTATTCTTCTTCTTTTTGATTGCCTAAAGATTTTCCAAATGCTTAGGGAATATTATAAAGGCCCAGGCATGACCCATATTATGTCATCATATCTGCAATCAGGCCTCATTTATGTCTGATTAGATCTCTCATATCCTGTATTTTAATTTGGATGCAGTAAAACTGCTCTGATTCTCAACTTTTCTTGCCTCAAGCATCGGAAAGCGAAATGAATCAAATCCGTTTTCTGAAAATAAATAGTTTACTTAAAAACTCATCTTTATGACACTCTTTATTAATGTGCATTCTTGTTGTTATGGAGTAAACGTGCAATGGTTCTCAAACTTTAAGTGAAGATAACCTGTAAACTGAATTTTTTTAAATGCTGGGTATCTGTGCTGGCAAAGTGTTAGTTCAGCTTGATTTTCAAAGATGCATTTTCACTGTGGTTTAAAAAACACTAATTGTTGTTGTTTTGGTAACCTTTCAGAGGTTTTACCAGCATTTAACACATCTTAAAGCTTCACATAGAACATTTTATAATTCTTTTTCACAGTCTAATTTTCCATCCACTCAGTTCTATGAACAGATGGAAGATAACATTTATTCCAATTTAGTGGCTGCTTTTCCCCCAGTCAGGAGGATTTATTTCTACTAAGCGTTTATTGGCTTTTTCAACCCCAGGGTGAGGAATCGTAATTTGTTGAATCAATTAGTAACAGCAGGCTAATATTCATAGCTGATTTGTGGTGGTTATCCAACGCTAGCTGATGATCGGAGCTATTCTATCTGCACTCATACAGGGAACAGACGGAGAAACACTCGGAAACGGGGCCAGTGTAGTAAAACAGTACATGTTCTACATTTAGCTAAATGCTTCTGTGCATAATTTGCTTAATCTTGCTTGTCAGAGCAGACTATTAGTGAAGAATTTTAATGAGTTAGAGACAAAAAAAAAGAGCTAAAAAAGATTGAAAATTATGTTGTGACTGTAGTAAGTCTAATTCAGTTTATGAATATCTAACATGTTCCCAAAGAGAAATTAGAAGCGGTATTTTTGTTTATTTCAAGAAAAATGAAAAAAATAAAAATAAAAATAGCAACTGCTACTATAGTGCTGGTAAGTGAAAAGGTCATTTTTAGATAATTGCAATGATCTATTTCAAGATTTCAACATATACATGTATGACCACTTAATTTTTAGCATTCCTGCACTCATGCCCAAGGTGAGATTAGGAATCCCCTCTCAGGTGCCTTGAACTCTGCCTGACCTCCTAAGCTTATGCTTAGGATCAGCAACACTGATGACTTTAGCTACAGTTATTATTCAGACTGAGGTTGATTTTCTTAGAAACTCTTTTGGCTTCATAAAGACACATTTTATTTTTCTAATGGGGGAAAACATCATGTACATGCCTTGTGATATTTTTTTTTACAATAAAAACATTGCAACAACACTGATAGAAGTGGATTCAACAATACTTAGAAAATTGCACTCAAAATGTTTAGGTTGCAATCTAAACATCTTGAGACTAATACTAGCCATACAGAAGCAAAAATAAAAATAAAAGCACTGTATGTTAATTAGAATAAATTAGTGTACCGCTCAGAGGGGGAAAACATTTTTTTTTGTTAAGCCAGTTCAAACTAAGGTAACAAATCCTGAAACGATGTAACGAGCTTCACCGCCGGCCCTTAATTAGCGGCTTGGGAACAAAAACATTTGTCGATCTGCATGAAAGATTTCATCATATGCCTGAAACTCATACAGACTTTAAAACACATCGTTAGCAGTCTAGAACCTTTTGAAGCATTCGTATTTGGTACACCAGTGCCTCTTAACCACATCATTGTTCTGCAAAGCACCCTAACAATGCTACGATTTATTTATGCAAATAAAAAGATTAAGAGTTGCCCAGGAAAACTTCAAAGCAAGTCAGAGGTGGTTTTATTGAATTTAAAATCAGAGGAACACTACTTCGCTATGCACACCCTGAAAACAAAATCCATACAGGTAAAAAAAAAATTTGACTTTGATTTGATCTGCAGATTTTGACTCTGCAGGAGTAAGATGTTTATTCTTCATAATGCTCAGAAATGTAGCATTTTCTGCTTTGTAAAATTCCTAGTAAATCCAATCAATGAAATTACAAAAAAATGTGTTTTGTGGAAGGGTTTTAAAGTTTTAAGGAGCGGATCAGCTTCTCACTGGGGAATTAAAAAAAGCGTGTTAATCTTTAATAAAGCAGTTCCATAAATCCAACAAAGAGAACTTGAAAATCCCCACATTGCCACATAGATATCGTAATACAAGAAACGCCGCTACAAACCTGCAACTTTCAGTGAGTCTTACACTTCCTAAAACCTGAGAAGCCAAATCTACTCAGGTTATTGAAAAGGTCCATCGTTTGCCTGGAATTAGACGGGTGGAGGGACAGGGCTAAAATGTAAGAGTGGGGGGTCAGAAAGAGAGAGTTGATGAGTGGATCTGAAAAGATGGAGCATAGGTCAAAGGACACGAAGATGGGATTAAAATGACTGAGGGATAGAGAAGCAACTTTTAATGTGAGCAAAGAAGAACACAGTAATAAAATATTTAAATATATGGTTTATAATTTATGTTGATAGATGTTAATTCCTAGTCGGCTTGCGGACCGCTCTCCTACGCACACATTTACGGTGTCCTTAATATGCAGACCACAGCAGTAACTACATCCGTTACCACACAGGAGTGGTGCAAGCATCTCCTTTGGAGGATTAAGAAGGTCCTAATGCCGTTAAGAGTCTCCACTGATGAGTGCTTTTTATGCATCCCTCAAAGTTTGGAAAACTGAATATTTAAGATTTCTTGCTTTGAACCGTCTCATGAAACATTTGGCTTGTGTGGGTTTCACTTAATCCAAATTAAATGTGCTCATTTTCTTATTCAGCATTTCACAATCTAATTAGTTGGAGGGTTACAGAAATACAATTTAGATGAGGCAGAGACATTCATTTTCAGGGCTTACAGGAGCTGTAACCCAACTAAAAGATAAACCAGATGAAAACAACAATTACGGTGGTACAGCTAAAGAGCGGTCTGATTTTTTAAAAGGTTACTCAGTGTTATTGATGTCAAACTGAGGTAATCAGCAAAATTACCTGTTTAATTTTGCTGGCATGAAATCTAAAAGTTTCAGATTGTATTTATGTTTGCAATGTTTGCTGAACATTCTTAACTTGAGTCCTACAATACGTGTCTTCAAGCATCAACTATGAAGTCTAACCAAAGAAAACGTTCAAATAGTTTTAAGCCTCGGCCAACATAAAATAACACCCGAGTTTACTTTGATCTAAATGTTTCCATTGCAGCTCTGCGTCCATGTTTAGGTCTGCTGTCCTGCTGGAAAGTGAACCTCTTATCCAGTCTCAAATGTTTTTCAAATAAGATTTTCTTCCAGGATTGCCCTGCGTTATCCGTCCTCCCAACAAGTTTGACTAGCTTCTCTAACCCTCCTCTATTCCCACAGGATGATGCTGCCACCACCATGGCAGGGGGGGATTGTGCCCAGTGTTTTTATTTTCTTCCCATGCCTAATGTTAGGATGCCAAAAAGTTACATTTAGATAGTTAGAATATAACTATAATATGTTCAAAGCTTGAAGATTTTTTTTTTTTGTTTTACAGCCTAATCCTCTTTAAACTCCTCCACGTCTTTCTCCCTGGCCATATTTCCTGAGTTCTTTGGTCTTTGTGATGCTGTTTGTTCACGAATGTTTTCTAACAAACCTCTGAGGCCTTCACAGAACTGCTGCATTAATGCTGAGATCAAATTTCACACAGATTAACTATTTACTAATTAAGCTTCAGATGACAACTGGTTGCACTGGACGTTATTTGGACTGAATGCAAATGAAAGCTAAACTTTTCACATTTTTATTTATGCTTGCCCTTCATAATTACATGCTGCTAAAATATCTGGAAGTTTGTAGTTGTAACAAACTTCCAGAAAAAGTGTTTTCACATGGCAAAATGTTGAAAACACTTTTGCAAAGAATCCCTGATTATCATATCATGTACTTTTCTTCTTTTTGGACGGTGAGAGGAAACTAGGGTACCCAGAGAAAACCCAGCATAGACAGAGATCATCCACTCAGAAAAGCCCTGAACAGATTTTGAACTCCAGATTCTCTTGCTGTGCAACTCTGACCGCTGCTCTAAACTGAGAAATCATTCCACCTCAGCCGTTATATGCACACAGGGTTTAAGAGCTAAGGTGAAAGTTAGATGCTAACAAGAAATATAGACCATTATGTTACATTACCCTCTTGAAAGCAGTGTAACCTGAAAAATGGCAAAGAAAAAAAACACACCACCCCATTTTCTGTTGAAATGAAAAGGGTTTTTGTTATTACCAACAGTATATTTTTCTCCTGCAGTGGTCCCAGTTCCTAAAGCTGGACAGATATTTTAGGTGAAGCACTAACCCATTAGCCTTAATGGTACAGTAAACCCATTTCACCCACAGACTGTCAGAGCTGCATAGGCTCCCAAGTAGCTCATTGACCTTTAGTGCAGCCCCCCTTTCAGTGTCCATCCACTCAGTGAGGCCTATTACCAGCCCATTATTGTAATTCAATGGGACACTGAATGTAAGGTAGCCTGAAGGCCACACACATTAAAGAGCCACACAGGTCCACATAACACCTCCTCAGACATGCATGGCTGTACTGTACTTATTACCCAAAGAAAACTAAAAACTTTTACTTTATTAAAATATTACTGATATTGTTATAAGTTTTTTATTTCCTAATTATTACTTCCCCACTCTCCCATAGACCCACTTTCCCTTTTCTTGGACATTTCTTTAAAAAAGACAGACTTCAGAAGTACATAAACTTCCAAAAGAGTCATAGGTTAATCAATTCAATGGAAAACAGTCATGTAAAAAAAACATTTCGAGGTTAATCAATTTTTGCAAAAGGTTTCCTAGTAACTTTTTAGACGCACGTGACGAAAGATTAGAAGAGGTGAAATCCACCTGTTAAAAAATACAAAGCCAATATTTTTATTTTAACTTGCAACTTAAAACAGAAGAATATGCTGATGTTTTATTATTATTTTTTTTTATTTAGTCACTGGTGTCTCTAAGATCTTGTCTTGCCTTCATTACTGTGGCTCACTAAGGCAATTTAACAAGCAGAAACACACTAACTGCTTATCCCACACGAGGTCCACAAATACTACATGAAGAATGGACTTTGGGCACATACGGTACAAAAAGGTTGTTTGCCATTTGAAAGTCATTTGAAGCATGGGTTAGGGTTTCAACTAAGTTGGACTTTTTTTTTTCCATATATATATAAATGTACATTTAACAACTGCTGACCTCGACTCAAATGACTTAAAAGCAATGTGAGCATATTGACAAGGCAACATTTATATAAAACTCACTTACATTCCCACAGGCTTTTTAAAATGTGTGCCCACAAGCTAAGGAGGTGTTTTTCAGTGTTTGATGCTTGAACTCACTGTTGCATTCAGATTTTGCTCTCATCTCCAAGCTCTGTTGTGCTGCCTCGGCTCATCCAGCACACAAATAGTCCATCTCAAATTGCAACATACATTATTAAATGTGGTATGTTTTAAAAAGACATCTTACTCATCTTCACTTACTCGCTATTTCACAGTATTTTCAGGTTTTCTAACTTTGCCAGTAGAATTTTAAAATGGACACACCCCACAAAATGTCCTTTTTAAATAATGTTTTGATTTTGCCACAGAACTCCATATTCTTGCAAGATTGAAGTATTTTTTTCTTTTCATTTTAAAAATGTGTTTAATTGCTTTAAAACCTAAGCCTACGTTAAACTTCTACACAATTTTTTTTTTTACTTATGTTCTCTAAGAAAACTTTAAAGCGCTGTGAGGGAGCAGAAAAAAATCTCCCACACCAGGATGAAGCACACATTTACACTGACAAAAACCTTGTTAGTGTTTTGTTATGCATTTCTTTTGAAGTCCACTAAACCCTCTCTCTCCTCAACAAAAGCTTCCTGAAGGCAGGATTCATGGAGAGCACATATGATGACAGACTATAATGACTTCACCCTGAGGGAATTCCCTACTCATCCACCTCATTGGAGAAGAAGCTTTAGCTTGATTTGATTCAGTTTGCTTTCTATATTATCTGTATTAGTTTGTAGGCAGATTTATGTTGTGTATATAAAATAACTTTAGTAACATGTTGTATATATTTATTGGTAAGGGTACTGTTTCTTTTTTTGTTTAAAAAAGCTGCCTGAACTACTAATGCTGTGACGTTGGTGCCAGAAACTGGTGAGACATCTTTAAAAACTTCTTGAAAATTAAAAGAAAAACATTAAGGCTTCGGAAAACTAAGATGAAGAGACATCTAAAAGTTGCATGACACTGGTCCTCAAGGATGGGAGTATGAGACTTCTTGTATAATACATAAATCTGAATAAAATACATTCAAATTTGTGGTTGAAATGTGAAAAAAAAAAATGAAAAAGTTAAAGGTTTACAAAATGCTTAAGGAAGGTGTTTACAATGTGCAGCTCAAAAGAAAAAAAAATCTTTCAAACCAAATATTATGCTTAAAGCTTTTAAATTGATGTACCATTTATCACTTATTGTGTATGAAATCATGAACTTTCAGAAGCACTTTCCTGTCTGACAAAACAATAAATAATGATATCATAAATTACTGTCAATCTGGATCCTCCAACAGAAAAAAACAGAAAAAAAGAACGTTTGTCGATGATGATTAAAAGTAACTTGAAACTCAACCTCAGTTTGATAATGAAGAAATAAAAACCACACAGACCAGAAAGCTGAGCCTGATGATGGATGGAGCAGAGGGCCGATTATGTCTAATAATAGCATTTCTACGTTAAATATTCATTACATTGAGTGAGGGATTGATGAAAAATAGGGAGAACACAGCAGGGGGAAAAATAGCTGTTTAGAAGAGAAAGCGAACAAACTAAAACTGACGCACAGAGAAACAAAAATAAAAAAATTAGAGGTACAACTATATAGACGTGGAATGGAGAAAAACTCATATCCTGGAGAAATAAGAGCTGCCTCCAGACTTTTTGTGTCGACCACAATTTGTGTCTTCTCATATGCAGGGCGGGGGTTTTGCTCCGTGTGCATCCAAGAAATAAATCCAGATGTGGAACATAGGAGGAGGTGTACATCTTATGCCTGATGTCTGAATAAACAACTGCAAGTCTCCCCTTGGTGTCCAAGCTTGTTAATAAATCAACTTGAAATGAACATGAACACAGAGCCGGGCATAATTCACTGCCCAAATAGTTGAAACATATATACATATATGGTAAGCATTGGCTTATGCAGCACAAGTTAAGAAGATATCAGATGTGAATCAAGCTGGAAAAAAATATCTAATAAAATCTATTTATTTGTTGGATACACAGGGAGCATTTGCTTTTCTTCTGTTACTCATCAACCCAATAGGGGCTGCACAACTAATCCACTTTCAGTTGCAAGAGGACTTGTCAGAATAGTCAAGACAATCTATGCTCATTTATTTTAGTCTAAAAAAAAATCATTTAATTACATGACAAGACTGCCTGCCCTACTCTGCAACCCATTGACAACCAGCTGCAGGACAGAAAACCTATTCTATTTTATCCACTAATCAATAAATAGACAGTTGGGTCTTGCATTTGAGGAAACAGCTCAAATCTTAGAAACAGTTTATAATTACTTTCTTTTCTTATGAGAGGATGGAGTAAAGGGGAGTACAAAGTTAACAAAAAGGCTTAAAGCACAAAAAACTGTGAATTTCAGATGAAGGTTTGAACATTTTAAACATACTAGTCCCTTTCATACAGGAAGAGAACAAACTGACCTAACTCAGTTTTATTATTTCAGTTGAAAATAGATCAATCTGCTTCTGTGAATCCCAACTTAGTGTTTGGAACCTGTCCTGTCAGAGCGAGCCAGCGCTAATGGCATAACAAAACACAGAAACCTGCAGGCTGGGAAAAAGTTGGCTCTTTTACATGTTTTATGCAAATCACTGCCAAGTTACTCCAGTTATGAGTAGGAATAGGCCGTAATTACTGGAAGCACTTAACAGTGTGACAAGGACTTACAAAGCATTAGAGAAGTGCTCCTAACATTTTCCAAGGAAACGAATGACAGACTTCTGAGAAGAGTCAGTCCTTTTAGGTGTGAGAGGGGACAGTGGCCTAGATGTTTCTATCCATGCCTTCCAGGAATGAACCACTTAGGTTTCACATGTAAAATGAAGGAACAACTCACTTTTCCCATTTGCTCCAAGACCTCTTTGACTAAATTATGTCAGATACACATATTTTTCTTGAACAAAAACATCTCACTGTGTCTTATCTCCAGATATAGTTGCGCAACTCTGCACTTTATCCAACTAGAGGCCTTAATTTAGTTGTTTTGCCTGATCCGTTTGGCTTTGGTTATAAGTCAAAATAGCTAAGTGAGTAAATAAAAGGTTTTCCCAGTTTTATTTGTATGACATAATTTTTCTGACCCAGGAAAATGTTTTGGTTTCAGACACATGTTTTGTTTGGTGGATAACTTGCTCCTTTGTATGTGATAGAAAACAAACATTCTTAAACATCAAAACAGGTCAGTTTCAGTTGGCGTTAATGAAATGTAAATGTAGATTTTCTGATTACTTAACTCTAAAATAAAAAAAATATATACCCCTTCAATTCAAATATAAACTCAGGAAAAATCTGATCACAGCCTATGACGATTGCATGTCTGCAGTCACAAATACAGTATTGAGTGGTTACCCAGCACTATGCCACTGATATTTTATAAGTGAATGAGTCAGCAGCTTTTGGAATAAATGTTGATACCAAACCAATACGTCTCAGTGCTGAGAGATCAGGGCTGTTTATGATGCACTTCTGTTTTCTGAATGAAAGCAGAGAAGTTGGCTTGTTGTTATGGCGATTGTGCAACCCGTCCTACCGGGGTGTCTGCGGAAACCGAGAGTAACCATAACAACGGCGGAACTTTCCTCCAGAACGCAGAGCCATACAAACACTAACCGTGACCCACACACGCAAACTCCCACAGCGGGCTGACAGTGCCCACATCTCAGCCAGAGCCTTAACAGAGGAGATTCTTTCTTAACATGAACCATTAAATGCATCTTTAATATTTACTTACTTTTTATTGCTTAGAAAAGTCCAACATCTTTTTTTTTCTGCCAATTACAGGAAATAGACATACAGCATCCCTTCATCCTAACATCACCATGAGGCAGCTGTCCACTTTTTTCTAGTTGAGTACTATAATCATAGACTTTACAGTAAACCAGGTAAAAACACATTATTTTGTTTCATTCTGTTTTCCAAGTATATTCTTATGAATATGATGAATACTCCATGTTTCCAAACTCAGTATGTTATCATTAAATAATCTTGATTTTAGTGTTGATCAAAGTAGTTTTGTGATTTTTTTTTTACCTGCTAAAAGCATTTGCCTGCTAAAACGGAATGAGTCAGGAAGATAAAATGACAGAGACAGAAATTGGAAATTAAGTCTCAAGTCTAAAATGATGGTGAGAGTTTAAAAAAGGATTGTGGGTATATGCTGGATTTCTTTGAATCAACATGAAATAAACTATTAGACTGAGAGGGAATATAGAAGAGGTCTATTTATTTTTCATGAGAGGGACACAGTATGTCCCCAAGCAAGTGTGCAACCAGCAAAATCCACCCATATATTACAGAGATCAACACTGTGGTGTTAATGCAAAGAACCACTTATGCTGACATCAACTTGGATCGGTAACAAGGTTTGCAATATTTCACTGATGTGTAAATAATTTTATTATCATAAAGTAAAGCAATTACAGGACGCCGCCACCCATCACCAAGGTTCATTAAGCTCCGAAGTCCAGCTGCTCTGCACATAATCCTCTCGAGTCTCTTGCCTTTGGTGTTTTGCCCTACTTGCTCACTCTGATGTGGGGAAACAGTGAATGCTTTAGGTTGATTGTGGTCTCAGTTTTTCACCTACAGATTGTGAATGAGTGCAGCGGCTGGAATTACATGACACAGACCAAGACACTGTGATTCATGTGAAAATCCTGCTGCACCCTCATGGCTTGGCAATTTAAGCAAGAGGGGCAAAGAACATAAAAACCGAAGGTAGAGATCAAACGGGAAGAGCGCTCTCCTCAACTACAACATTGGTTAGATGAGTTTCAGCACCATGGATAGCAGCCAGAATCTCAGATTGCATAAGTGAAATCTTTCATAGTTTTTACTTGCTAATAAAAGAGATATTTTTTGAGTCAGTGAAATACATTATCCAAGTACAATTACCTGTCTTGAGTGTGGTTTAAAGACCAGCTCAGTAGTACAATGTGGATGTACTCACAGAAGGAGACACCGATTTCCCTTTAAGAGCTATAACTTAAGACAAAATAAGAACAGCACTCAAAATATTATTTCTAGTCTTCTTGCCATGAGCAGTAATTAATTACGCTCATTAGGAGCAGAGACAGTCATGTTGTGTGTGTGAGCGCAGTCCAGATCTGTCTTTAGAATCTGACATTATAGTTTACTATGGCTAGGGCAGAAAACGCTACAGAAACGCTCGTCTCCAGCTGTAAATACTGGAGGACTCAGGACCTCACCCTGAATATGAGCTGATCGAAAAACTACCAACATCTCCAAATCCAAGGATTGACAGATCAAAAGGATAAAACCGAGCAAAGTTGCTGTACATTGTTTGGCCTTCCTGTAAACGGCTTGAAGTTTTGCACTCTCTCGCCGTCCTGCAGCCTGAAAAACCAACAGATATGTCTTCATATGCGACTTTTCTAGTAGCTTCCTGTGTCTCTGCTGACTTAAGAGATGCAGCAAAAACGTTAATTCAAAACATCAGCTGGTTTGATGACTTTCTGTAGCAACAAATGTTTTACATTTGGGATATGAAATAAATGCAATGTTGATAATTGATAGCATTTTTATAAGATATGTAATTCAATATTACTACTATTTAAAATATACTTTTTGCTATAAGAATTGTATGTCAGTTTCACTGAGGATATTCTGATAGTGTCCTAATGAAGCAGTTGGAAGATTAACTGAACTGACTAAAGGCTCTTGGTAAAGAGCGAAACATCAGCACTGATCCATGTTATTCCTACTAAGAGATAATATTCCGGTAACATTTTATGGAAAGCTGCATCCAAGTTAGAAAAACTGTTTCATTTATTATTACAGGTGCAGAAGCTGCAATTTGTCTGTTTATGCTTTCGTTGGACACCATCATTTAACTGCAGTTTTACAACATAAATATTTCATATTTATATTCGCCTTAATTTTATTTAGAATGGGAGTATTTACATCTCCTCCGGCACATCGGCGAGATGTGCCCACACAAAAAATATACATAAACCTGTTAAGGCATGCTTAAGGCATTCATAAAAGTGCCCAGTTACTGCCTATAAATATGCAAATATGATCCAAAACCTCACTTTAAGAACAAAAATCTAATTTTATTCAAACATTTTCTTCTGACTCAATCTATATGAAGGAGGCCAAGGTTTTCCAGAGATGGTTGCTGAAGTAAGAAACACACATTAGGATTCAACAGAAAAACACTAATAGAATCTCCAGCAGTTGAACTCATCAAGTGATCCTTCCTGTCTCACATCCCGAACACATAGTGGCAAACAACAGATGGAAAGAGGAACGAACAATAACCAGCTCCTGGGAGGCAACGGAAAGATGTTTGATGTAGACCCTGTCATGTTTCATAGTTCTTTCACACTCTGAAGGAAACCATAACAATGCTGAACTAAATATCCCTTTCCTGTTAAATTAAAATCAAAGGAATAGATTTGGATGCCCCAGCAGCAAAGTTTTTGGAGATTCTCAGCAGCAGTTGTCAACACCTGACAAACCATCAGAGCGTCTGGGACACTCGGCTGCATCACTTTTAACTGTGTCATACAAAAACTCTCTGCTTCAACTATGGAAGACTCACCTGGTTATGTTATGTATCAGGGGAAATGTGGAATCTCTTACTAATTAAGCATTTTCCTCCTCTGAGAAAAGCTTGTATAACAGCACTTTCTAATGATTAAAAGTGTAAATCTGGGTCACTAAACACTAACAGCCAGGAAAAGCAAGCAACATGCCGCAGAGTGACAGTTCAACAAATTTCAAGTTCAAATGCAGTTCAGCTTATCGTGACACAGCAGGCGGAGCTTCATTCCATTAGCGGGCTGTTAAAGGATGCAAAAACTGCGCACTATATGCAGATTATGGTTTTATTTTATTTTTAGCAGAAATAATCCCATTGATAAAACGAAAAATCATAACGGATGTTTCAAAGCTTCTCCATAAAAGTTGGGACGAAAGAGCATGAATAAGCATAAAAACCTTAATCCTACTTAATACATGGCAAAAGATAACTAGATCTTACCCCCATATTTTGTGAAACATAACAGCAATAAAACTGAAAATGCTTAATTCTGAATCTAAAGTGCAGTTTGGACATGAAGCTCAAAAATCGAAAACTATTTGATTTGTAGAAAACTTGACAGAAGACCAAATGATCTCGCACGCATGCACACACGCACATACACAGTCAGTACACTAATAGCTCCAATATCCTCATAATGTAATGGCTATACTGCAATGCAGAGCATCAACAATCACACTTTTAACGCCATCTGTGAAAGCTGCTAAAGCTCTTAAAGAGAAAATAAACAAAATAAAAGCAGTTGTTCTGTTTCCCATCTTCAAATGGAAGATGAAACGATTACTGTATAATACAACACACAAAGTCTATATACATGCAGTATAATTAGCAAAGACATCCACAGGCAGACATACAAACTCAAAAAATCATTTCTGCCACAGGTAAAATTGAATAAAAAATCTTTAAATACTAATCTCAAACTGAAAAGTTTTGCAAAATTCAAACCTTTAATTTAAGATTGTGTTTCAGTAAAGTTACTTGTGCACAGTTGTTGGTATTCCAAGTGATTTCTAAGGTCTTCTAGTAAACTACGACTTTCTGTTATGTCGGAATACAGATATGACATAAAACAGAAGCTGAATTATTGTAGTCACTGGCCACTAGGAGGACCAGGATCCATGTTCATCTTCCCAGCACCAATAGTGAGCAGGATGGTAGGAGAGGTTATACAGGCATTTTTGGTGTCACTATATAACATTAGATACTATCTGCATATAAAGTGGGTGATGCTGTGAAACGACTTTCTGTCCTGTAGTCTCAAATGTAAAACTAGGAAACATTTGGAGTTTGCTAGTCTCAGCTGAAACTTTTTCCCTTGGTCAGATAGGCGATGATTGGGAAGAAAAACTTCAGGGGGGTTTGGAGTAAAACAAAAGACAAAAATATGAAAGCCACCTTATATCAGCATGTTGGATGATCTTTGACGCTGTGGGACCAATTCTCTCCTACGGGCCCCAAGAATCTTGTTAGAGTACAAGGCCACAACATTTTAAATAAAAAATCTGTTTCACTCTTTCAGAACAGTATTTCTTCAATAAATCAATTTAACATCTTTTTATTCATCTTTACCAGGGCGTGCCAACATCTGGACGACCAATTAGGGACATTACTCAAACCAAGTAACATGACATCCTGCTGCATAATACATCAACATTTTTACTAAATTAAGTCCAACCCTAAGAAAATGATTTGCATAAGAGAAATGTCTGACAGAGTGCTTCATTGTCTGGGGAGAAGTATAATAATGGCACCATCTGTAGTTTAGTACTGGAGCTTTTCAAATCCGAAAGGACACTACAGTAAGTCACAGGGAGGAAAATTTGAAAGGTTGGTTCAGGATAAATGGGTCAGAGCGAAATCAGACTAGATAAATTAGGGACATAAATTACACATCAGTTAATTTCAGTGTGACCCAGTTTAAACACTGGGTTTGCTGGTTCATGCCTCTAAAAATTCTTCAGCATATCTGTCATTTGCTGACACCGCGGTCCAGCAGCTGGCAACGTTTCAGCTCATAACAAGCAGGTTCTGGAAGTGACCCAGCTGGCTGGCTTTAGCCTTATTGTGAGAGTTTAAATCCCCCTCAGTCGGGGAGTTGGTTTTAATAACTTCTTAACTTTTTCATATAATGAAGGCAAATAAGGTATTATGTTTTTAATTCTGCAAATACGCTGATGATTATCAAAAGATGGAGCCAATAAGATTTAGTACCACATAATTTCAATAGCTGCTACGATGCGTAATTTCAGACCTTTAGCAGGTATAATTGATGAACGGTATGTCACTTCTCATGTCCATCTCTCTCTCAACCCATCCATGTGTCAGTATGTGTTCTGTGTCGAGTGTGAGAACTGAGCAGTGTGCAGTGCAGCCCTGGGGGAGGTGAAGCTTCATTCAGGAACCTCTATGGGTGCCACAAAGCTGCATTCATGCAGCTGAATAGCTGTTTTCTACAAACGAGGCACTAGTCATCCCAACTCCATTGGAACGCCTCTATGAGTTACCACTCTCTCTGCCTTGGTATGCATAGCCTTATCCTGCAAAAATCACAAATGCTCGGATTACCAAAGGCCACAGAACACACTTGCATGACAACAATGATACCAGTTTCCAAGTGCGAGTTCTTCCAGGATTTGTTTGATCCCAATATTAACGCCGACATTAAAGACTTCCTGATGTCTTCTCTGTTGTGTACCTATTTAGTTATTGATGTTTACAAGAAAGGATCATGAGAGAACAAATGAGGGGAAAAAAATCTGCTATAATTTCCATTTGATGTGGAGCAGATTGTGATCAAAGAAAAACGGAATAAACTTCGAACATCACTTTAAAAAATAGCCGACAAATGATCGCAAACTCTCGCAGAAGAAATTATTTTAGTGAAAAAAAGATGATGAGCTTGTTTCCCCCCATGTAAGTCATGATGAAGTTTAAGCTGATGTAGAAGAGGAGATAAATAGAGCATGATCAGAAAACTAAGCCTAAAGTCAAAGATGGGGATGGAAGGAATAACGTCTCATTCAGATTCAGCTAATGTTTGTTTCCAATTAACGGAGAGCTGGAGTCATGATTCCCCACATTGACTTCCTGTCAGCTGAGTCCTGCTTCCTCCCACAACCCTTACTGGTGTAGAGTTTCCCCCTAATCGGTCAACTGGAACGGTCTGAGCAGCTGTCAATCGATAGCTCTGACCTCTGGGGTTTGGAGAGGTTGGAGGTCTGTTGCCTCATTTGAAACACTTATGCAAATTTTGTTGGACTCTCTAAGTCCACATGAGTTTTCAGATGGTGTTTTTGCTGCATGGGTGGTCCCAATTAATGAGCAAATGTTTTAAGGCTTTAAAAACAGTTTTTTAGACACTCAAAGTTCTTATGCAAGACTGAATGCTGAGAATTTGCAGTTTTAGGGGACTTGGTAAGCCTGAGGAACTCTGGAAAGACCAGCAGACGTTTTAGGCACAACTACACTTCTAGTTCAAAGAGGCATCAAGAGGAACAAATTACGTGAGGATTCCAGCAACAACTCCAGGACTGAGAAAACAACTTTGTGAACAAGTCAACGCCTTTTGGCATCATCATTAAATGAGATTTGGTTGAACTAAACAGGTTCAAGTTTGGACTATTTCAGTATATACTGACCAGCCACTTTATTAAGCAGACCTATTAAATCTGAACACAAGTAATTATTCACCCAATCACATGCTGGCAACTCAATTACTTAGGTATCAAGACGCGGTAAAGGCAACAAGAAGAAATTGAAAGTGATCGACAGAATGGGGCAGAAAGGGTATTTAAGTGACTTGGCATGGTTGTTTGTGCCAGATGGGCTGGTCTGAGCACATCACTGCTGATCAGCTGGGATTTCTACTCTGAACAATCTCTTGGGTTCATAGAGAATGGCCCAAAAAAAGAGACCATGTTTAGAGAGCAGCAGTTGTGTGGATGAAACTTCTCTGCTGCTGTTAGAGGAAAATGGGGGAGACTGCTTCAAGAATGCAGAAGCTGAAATAATGACAACCAAGTTATGCAGAATGATGTCTCTTCATGCACAAAGCGTTAGAGTTAATAGTGTACAGAAGATGGTCAGATGGTGTGGTCAGAATGTTTTCTCATAACATGAAAGAAGAGCTCTATCCTGGCTTGTCTCAATGGGTAAGGTTATCAGTGACTGTGTAATGGTGTGAGGAATTGTTTTTGGGCACACTTTGGACCACATATTAATATCTATTCCTCATTTAATCAGGGTTGCTTTGCTGACTATGACCAGCCATTTATAACCCCTGCTTCTGACGGCAACTTCCAGTGGAAAACTGCACTATGTCATGGAGCTCAAACTACCTCAAATTGGCTTCTTGAGTTCACTGTTTTCCAGCTCTCACTTTTGGGGCGTTGTGGAATTGGAGATTTGCATCAAGGATGTGTAGCACATCCATTTGTAATGCTTTTATACAAGTCTGGGAAATAACTTTTGAAGAATGTTGTTTGAAACTCCTTGAGTTTCTGATAAAACGGACAGAGTGTAGGAAATGTCCAAAAGACATTTATCAAATTCCAAATGAAAACACCATTGACAACTGATTATAAGATTTTATCATCCAAAAACATTCCTGGCTTAGGACAATTTAGAACAGACCAAGGTGTTTTTGTTTGATTTTTTTTTAAAAGCTCAAACAACAAAACTACTTTAGGTGAAAATGTATTGAGTGATGACCACAGAATAATAAAGGCATTCAAGAAAATTACATAAGTGTATGGCACTGACTGCTTTCAAGGATTATGTACATTACTTCGTGTGAGAGAATGATAACAGGCAAGGCAGAGAGAATAACTGAACTGTGGATAAGCGGCTAATGGTCCCTAGTAAAGTCTTCTGAAACAATTAACTGTGATTCCACCACAGCACAATAAACTCAGATAGATCCCTGCTGATTCACCGTGGTCACAGATCACTGTCCACTGGTCCTATCACTCTTTTTCTTTTCCATCAAGTTTTACTGGATATTAAAGCCTACATCAGGCTTTCTGGGGTCTACAAATTGGTCTGTCTCCTGCTGCAGCTCTTTAAGACAGATAGCCCACTGTAAGATTCTTGCATCACCTCTTGTAGAAGACCTTCAAATCAAAAGTACAGGAGTCAGAGCTACTGCATTCTGAATATGCTGATACAGACAGAGCAAAGTATAAAAACTATTCCACTTTTAAATATTTTCTCTGAGAAAATGCTTCAAGATTCCAGTTAGGACAGGGGTTATGCAAGATCTACAGCCAACATTATTAAAGAGTCAGGACTGGAAACACTTGACTGCTCAGCATGACAGTCCTCTCTGTGAAACAGATGCTTACAAAATGAAGAGCCACAGTGATAGAGAACTGTGTTTTTGTGTGTTTGTTCTTTACTCACCAACACCGATTTTCTCGTCTTCCGTGGGAGTCCACATGATGTCCCTCTGGAAGCAGAGCAAAATCCCCAACAAAGTCTAGTCACCCGAGGCGTCGCTTCATAGAAATCCCGCTGTGATTTCACCCAGAGAGGGGAAGGGAACCAGGAGGAGAGCCGCGGAGAAGAAAAGTTTACCTCAGGAAGATGGGAGGCAAAAATAATAAAAATAAATTCTTTCAAGTTCTTGAAGTTGAAGGTGTCTCAGTTGTTTTGACAGTGACCAGCAGGGATGTTTTATCCCATCAGGTTTGGCGCATTGTGCTTGTCCATCTCTGCTGAAGTACAGCTATGAGGCAAAGAAATCTGATAAACAGGCGTCACTGCGAAGGGAATCTGTGGGCTACTACTTATACACCGGTCTGAACGCTGGTAAGACAGGTGGGGGTGCATAAAGAGAAGGAAGCATATACAACAGATCCTGACTGAAACTAAAAAAAAAAATAGCGCAAAATTTACCAGGGAAAAATGTTTTCGTTGATGGTTTTGGTCAAGGCTCATAGAACTCCTCTTCTCATTCAGCGCAGCATCCGAGTTCCCATGAATTCCATGTTGTTGTTTTTTAAGTACACGCATGCGTTAACGAGTTGCAACTACTTAACTTGCCCTGCTGCAGACGGAGAGGGAATAAAAAGAAAGAAATGCATTCCCGTCTGGGAGCCCGTGTTGGACTGCGTTACACGGTCCAGAGAGGGAGTTTAATGTTGGAGCGGGCGACTGTTTGTCTGCTGCAGCAACCGATCATTAAAGGTTTTCTTGTAGTGACGCGACACGAGCTAAATTGTCACATAACATCACGCAGGTGAAAATTGCTAATCTATGCGGGAGACGGCTCGGAAAGCTCACCAACTAAATGTGAGCTGTGGGCACATATTAGGGCGCGCTACGTGAGTTGAAAACATCCATCCATCCATCCATTTTCTTAACACCCTTGTCCCTCAGTGGGGTCGGGAGGGGTGCTGGTGCCTATCTCCAGCTAACGTTCCGGGCGAGAGGCGGGGTACACCCTGGACAGGTCGCCAGTCTGTCGCAGAGTTGAAAACATATGAAAATATATTTAATATCCAAGTGTATGACGCACGAGCGTCAGAAGCAATGACTTTAAAGACTTGACTTTAAAAAGTGACACGACATAGTTCCTCGTGTTTCGAGTGAATTACTTTAGTGCATATTGACAAATATGTGTGTTCGTATTGCTATTGAGGCACAGTGAAAGTCTCCACGAATAGCTTTGTAATTGCGCCACCGTGTGGATGTTCCTGAGCAGCACACCGACGTCTCTGCACAGGGAATTATAAAACTAGCGGACACTGGACAGACCTGATCACTTCTTATCATTTATTATATAATACATCCATATAAAATCACACATATTATACATCAGTTAACTACACAGAATAAAATTTTAAGAGTTATTCTGAGTTTACTTCTTTTAATATAGGTGATTTTGGCTTGCAGATAACCCAAAATTCCAGTTTTCAAAAAATGTTACAGAAGATCAATAATAAAAAGCACCTATAACAAAGAAATGTTATGACCTTTGCAATGACGGGATTAACTACTGACTTTCGTTATCCATCAAACCCCCACTGAATGTGTTAAACACAAATATTCACATATGCAAACATTATGCAAGACTTACCATAAATGAGGATTGTCTGTCAGAATAAACACTCTCACCTGTTATCCTCCTTTTAGGTTTTCATAAAGTGTCTTGCATCTGTAAACACAAAAGGGGAACTCGAAAATGAACATTTGACGTGATGATGTTTCCAAATTAGTGATGATTTAACAAGAAAGAAGAACAAAAAGTCATCATATCCCAATTAGTGGACGACAATAGTCTAACTTCTACATTCAGCCACTTAGTGTGACTACCAGTTGATAAAGGCTACTTACATTTATTTTTTGATGAGCTCCAACTATAACTTACTCATCAAAATATGCTTATATTGAGAAACACTTTTATACTCGTCACTAATAGAATTAATAATTTGCAATCCGATCATATACTTTATGAATACATAAAGTATACCGCTAAAAAAGGAACATGAAACTAGAACTACTAAAACTGAGATTCTTAAGGGAACTGGGTATGATTGGCTGATTAAATGAAAATAGCCCAGAAAAACAAATAAAAAAATAAAAAAAACTTTTTCGCAACTACATTTTTTAAAAAAGCGTGAAGGACTGGTTGGCAGAACTCTAGTGCTCTGCTTTCTTGATCTATCTCAGCTCTACCCTGAGTCAGTTCCCAGACGTTGTGACCTTATCAGGTGGGGTTCACTCCACCACAATAGGTGAAATTGGAAATGTGTGTTTTTGACATTACACAATCAAGGATAAAACAAAATCCAGCATTGTTTTAAAACACGACCGTTTAAGTTTTTAGTGAGAAACTTCCAGTACATTAGACAATTATATTTTTCTGGCTGGTGTGTGGATATTTTAAGGAGAACATTCCAGAAATGTGTTTATAAAAAAAAAAAAAATCAATTCAAAAGGTCATATTTGGCATGTATTCACAGGCATTCAGACTCTTGATCACAACCATTATTGCATCTGTACGTAAAAACATGATTTGGTTCTTTATATCACTTACAGTCGAGGGTTGCAGATCCTTGCTCTCGAGGAATAGACTTTGAGTAAAAACATGCTATGATTGTTTCAATGCCAACACTGAAAAAATGCACTTAATTTTCAGTTAGTCTTTTTTAAAATTTTTGCGTTGCATGTATGCAGCTAACTTTTAACACAAACTTTGATCCACATCACCTCCCTCGTCTCGTCAACAGCTCTAACCAGATGATGCACTGGTGAACTGATAATGATAAGTGACTAATCACAAAGCAAAGATTCCAGCATCACATGTTTCCCATTACTCACCACAATGATCATAAATTTAGGCCATGCCAGTATAACAATAAGTTGCATAGAATAGTTTTTAATTTACAAAGAACCAAACAATAGATGTAAATACACAAATATATCCAACTAATTTACAGACTTTTATCAAGCAGAAACAATTATACAGGCTCTAATTTGGATCTAATTTTTCAAACCAAATTTTAAACCATCGATTCAAGTCATCAGTGACGAAAATGCTCTGAGGCATCACTATACTGTACATTCATTCGGTCAGAAACCAGACCTAAAACATATATATATATATATATATATGTAGAGAGAGAAGACCAGAGCTGCCATTCACTAACTGCAGCTGTGAATCCGAAACAATTTGTCCCAATTAATAAAGATCATGAAAAAGATTGATAAAAACCAAATAATCCAGAATGGGCCCGTGTTATTGCTAATTGTTTTATGCAGTTTCACAAGTTGAACACAACAGGCTGAAAACAGTACAAAAGGTTTCAAGGATTTGCATATTTTAAATCACATTATCGTCCTATGCTGTGTAAACTACTGGCACACTTACAGACCCGTAATCATGACAGTTTTTCCACTTTTTATCCCCCCACAAAAGGCCAATTGAAAGTATGGGCACAAAAGTAATAAGATTGTTTAATGCGGAAGACAGACTGTCATATAAAACTACACTAAAACTGACAGTAACATCATTTTAAAGTGAATCCCTTTAAGTAAGGAAGCATTTGAATTATTTGACTTTTTTTTTCAGTCTTTACAAGTTGAATGTGTAAAAGACTGTAAAGTTATTTTCTTTTGCCAGCAACATTATCTACTGATAATATCAAAAATAATTTTGGCTCATAAATAACAAAACAGACATTCTACTGGAGACAACACAATAACATATGTGACCTCAAAATAATTTTGTTCTAATTAAATATATAGAAAACATTTGTACACTTGTAATCATCTAACCAGCTTGATCAGTCTTTACACTCATATGTTTATTGCATCCAGTTACCTGAGCGCTATGAGAGACAAAAAAAAGCAAAAGCAAAACAAAAAACAGCATCATTTTTGCTTAAATGTAAAATTCAACAAAGACACACCAAAATAAATAATCAATTTAAAAAAAAACATTTCCTAAGCCTATCCTTGGGAAACCTACAAAACAATAAAACACTAACTTAAAATTAAACAGTATTTAAAAAACAGTAAACCGTGAAATATACTGGGTTAGAAAATATTTTTATCAACTCAAATATGGGATGCACTGCCATCTGGTGGAGAAATTGGGTCAGGTAGCTTACTGAAACTCATTTTCCAATTGTTAGAATGAATAGAACAACGGAAATGTGATAGAGGTAATATTTGGTTTGTTAGCAAGTTCCCCATCAAGGAAAAGTTAATAGTAATTACATATTTTTAACCATTTGATCATCATAAGGATCAACACTGGATCTTTACTTAATTTACCTTTCTCTATCAAATGTTTCTTTCCTGAATTGCATTCTGGCTTCACGACTACATATTAAAATTTCTGATTTTCACTCACATGAACACATAGACAGAGGACATGAAAGCGCTTCAATTATTTTTGTTGATGTTTTAAATAAAACATCGACAAACACCCAAGTGAGGCACATCTTTGAGAAAATAAGCTTTTTATGGGCACATAAGATTATTATTAGATCAGCTAATGACATCAGGATCAATATGTTTTGTTTCCTGGCAAATCATGAAATTTCTGCAGGTAATTTTTTATAAAAAAAAAAAAAAAGCTCTTCAGTTACTATCCAATAAAAACGAGTCCAAATCAAAATGGTGAAAAATATCCATAATTTCTCAAGAAGAAAAATATTTTTTTGTAATTTTTTCTCCCCAGGCTCTCATAACTGGGTCCATTTGTGGTTTTGCTGCATATATTGGTAGAAATTAGAGATGAAAAAAAATGCATGTGCTATATCTTCAGCCAATGGAAAAAGCCAAAAAAGCAACATATATATTTCCAAATCTTTTAAAATCACTCAACAGGGACAAGAAATGGAAAATGAATGGCCAGTCAAGATCCTTTTATGAAAACTTTACATTTTTGCTACCATTTTCTCTAAGAGGGATTCACATTCTCTGCAGGCGGAGCGTCTACTCTTACATCATTAAAACCATAAGTCAGGCAAGGATCCAAACATGTCAGGGTCGTCATCATCTGATTCTTCTCCAAACCCTAAAACATGACAACACAAAACAGGCAACATATGTAGGCATAATTCATTTAAAATCATAATTGAAAAAATACATTTATAACAATAGATTGTAATTATTTTCATGCCTCACCAATCATTTCCTATGCAACGGTTATCCCATTGCATTATGTCATAATACTCAGAATGGACCTTTTAAAATGTCAACTAATTTCTCTGATAAAACAAGGAAACTCAAAAGTTGGACATGTAAATTATACAAAACTCTACCGATGGAGTCGGAATAAAAGGTACATTAGATGTATCAATGTCAAGCTTTACTTTCATTGTGTTGTCTCCTAAAATCGAGGCATTACATTTTTGCTACAATATGTGAGATAACTTTATCAACTTAAATGTTAAATTGAGAAAAACATAGATGATGGTTAAAACAGTAAAACTAAAGTTTATTTAATTTCACAAAATTACAAGATGTTTAGTTGGGCTCACTAAAAATGCCAAAATAGATTTTAAAATGGGACTTTGAAACGAACTATGTATCTCTGCATATATAGTCAATTTCATACTTATGGTTTTAGAATTTTTAAAAAGTGCATAATTAGCGCCTGAATTAAAGATCTCTTAGTACATCTACTGTAAATAAAACAACATACTAATTTTTATATATATATACGAACTGGTATTTGTCACTCATTTTTCATAAAGCAGATATGTTTATTAAGTTATAATTAATTTGTCTTATACATTTCACAGTCTAAAGCTCTTAGCAATCTTTTCTAAGTGTTCATAGAAGATAGTATGTGCACATTTTTAGAACAGGTGCAATTTATAATAAAAACTATTGTATTCAGGTTAATTTAACAACAGATGGGCATCATTACTTACATGATAATGCATGGTCTAAAGCTTCAGAGTCATGATCAGTATCATCATCACCATCATCACCACTAGTACTACCAAGAAGAGCCTCAATCTGAAGAAAAACAAAAAGTAACATTTAGAAACCAACACCATACTGACTAAATATAAATTTTCTATATTTCATCAATGTCATTCTGCTAGATGGAATTGAATTTATCCATATCGCTACGTGACAAAACCGTCAAATGAATTAGCAGTACTAATAATAGGATGAAAACATGCGTACATGTTGCTGAAGTTAAAACTATATATTTTAAAACAGCTTCTTATAAGTTTCTTATATCTCTGTCCACTTTCGACATGTGTATTAAGAGAAAAGAAACTGTAATGATTCAGATGGGAGGATATGAAATGATCAGATACCGCGTCATCTGCAGGCAAGTCAGCTTGATCCTGGTCCTCCTGTTCTTCCTCATTTGCAAGTTCTTCAATGAGGGGCTCTATATCCATGTCATCATCATCGTCGTCATCTTCATCGTCGTCTGTGTCTGAGGAATCATTATTCTGATCTTCATCCTGGAAAACACAGAAATGCAGTAAGGAAACTATTCAAATCTCAATTTAAGGCGCATTAGATGTCAGATTGATGAGCAACTCAAACCAGATCATTCAAACCAAAAAATTCTCACACAAACTGCAAAAATAAATGTAAAAAATGCATAAGAAAATAAATTAACAAGGAAAGAAATATCAAGAAAGACTATAGAAGAAAATGAAATGTTTCTTTCAAATTTTAGGAATCTTACTTGATCATCATCATCTCCTTCTTCTGCTAATTTCTGTCGTCCAACTTCATAAAGGCGACATACAGTATCTATGGTCACCGCATCCTGGTTCTACAGAGAAAATGTGCAAAAACTTCATTATACAAAGAGCACCACAAGTACCCTAACGATCTCCTATGGTAAAAGTGGAAAGGTTGAGTATTGTCATTATCATTTTGATTTCCAATCAGTTAAAGTTATCTATGCTACAGTTTTGCTTTACTGTTACCACCAATGAGATGAGATTTTAAAAATAATTTAAATCGAGTACCTCTATGACAGCCAGGTAGTGGTCTTTGGTATCAGTGCACAGATCAAAGATGTTCCTCTTCACATCCAGTGTGGCTGTTTAAAATTAAATCAAAACCAAACGTTACAATCTGAAGCAGGAGCTCAGTTACTTTCAGCAACCACTAGCAGACCAAGGTATCACAAAGAGATCACAAACTAAGCTGAATAAATAACAAGGGGCTTTTTTAAAAATTATTTTATAACATTTAAAGCCTCAACTTTTATTGTTACCAAGACACAGATGAGACAGATATCAAATAATTGTTGCACAAGGCTTTTCGAAACTGTAAAAACAGGAGGTGAAAACAATTTGAGACATTACAGAATAAAGGTAAAGTCGACCAACCAATAGGCTTGTAGTCCGTGGCATCAAATGTTCTGAAAGATGAGCCGAAGGGACTCGTCACCTGCTGATCCATGACGTCATGCTCATCATCAGCTTGCAGCATCGCTGTTCAAGAGAGGGGAGATCAGTCATAACACAAAGTGTTATGTACAGCCAAATTAAGAGAGTCAGACCCATACCTCCATACATGATGGTGCCATTGCTGTTAAAGACCACCCGGCACTGATCCAGAGCAGGAACAGTGTGCAGCAGGTGGAAGGACCTCAGGTCCCACTGAAACCTGCAGTCAAGGTCGACAACGACAGCAAACCCAACAACTACAAAACATTGATCTCACAGGAAATAAAATGTTTTTAAGGGTAGTCTTTTTGCAAAGAGTTTAGAAAGCAATGGGAAAGGAAAATGTGTGCAAAGCTGCAAGGAAAATATTATGGATTAAAGCTCACACCTGCCGATAAGGTAAAAATTATTTTTCCTCAACATCACCAAAGCTTCTTACTGGACATTAATATAAAAACTTCCCGCTTTTGTTGTCAAGGTGAAAGGAAGCTATCAGCATCCAGTTCTGTGTGAGTGACCTAAACGTCACTCACACATGGCACAAAGACAATAGTGGAGGAAAATTATACTGACTAACAGTATAATTAGTGCACCAATCTGCTTTTTATTCACCGTGTAAAGAATGTTTCCGCTCTCTTTGCTTAGGACTCATTGCTAAGAACTGCACTGATGCTTGAAACCAACCTGTCCTCCTTGGTATAGTTGTACTGAGGAGGATAGCAAACATCATTTCTTTTTCCTTTTTCCTTTCACTTTTCAAGGGGCTAAACTCCAATGGTTATTACATTTAGAAAGGATACAATCTCAGTGTTTATGATGACCTCCAGGCCGTTTGGATGGAAAACCCCGCTGAGGTTCATGTTGAACTTGTCAAACTTGTGGATGGCCCGTGACGCTCGCACATCCCACAGGACCCCATCATTTAACACCAGGTCGTCAGTGGGGTTGAAGGTGGCACAGTTCCTCTTGTAATTGTTGGCCAATGCGGGGTCATTCAGGGTCAGGACCTCCTGACCTGTCTGTATGTCGTAGATCTGGAGTATGGGAGTCAGAAACAACAGTCTAAATATAAATAAATCAATAATTAAACCAATCAGTCTTAATTCAAGACACAAGAAGGGTCCATTGTAAAAGAAAGACAGAAAAGAGATAAAACAAACCAAAAGATAAGATGATAGGTTAAAAAGAAACACACATACAATATGTTATTGTTCACAGAGTCACAAATAAATGATAACGGCATGACAGCATCAAAGCTTTCCATTTAAGTCAGTAACTAAAGATAAAAATGAGCATGTTAGTCTTTGTTGTTGCTCTCTAGATTTCTTGCTTTGTGAGTTTTGGACCAGAAGTAAGCTAACTTAACTGTATATGACACAGTATGATGATTTCATATTTTCACGTCTGAATCATTACAGTTATTTTTCTCTTAATTAAATCATTGCTTAATTGGTCTTAGTATCACCATTACCATGACGAATTAAGAAAAGCAGCTTCAGTTGATTATTTTTTATAATCATTAAGTTACTTGTTCATTTTAGTGTTTATCTGAAATAAATTGCTTTTCATTAGAAATCCCTCAATGGATCAGAATATAATACTTTATATTACTTTCATTAGATTACGAAAGCACCTGATGTATTAAAATGAATATAGTTTTATGTAGCTTAACCTCAGTAAACTACCTTAGAAATTATGACATTTAAGAGTCATCCAAAACTCTGAAGGTATAAATATTTTTTATATACATTACCTGACATCAAAAAAATAAAATATTCTTAATGATATAGTGAGCACCAACAGAGAGTCAATGTGATACGTACATGTGCAACCTGGTCCTTAGTGCCAATTACTCTGTCCTGACAGAGTTTGCTGAATTCAACATAGTGATCCTCTCCAAAGGAGTTTCTGTGGACAGATGACATATGTGATATTTAACAATACATGATATAATCCATTATTACCATTGATTAAAGTGAAAACTGCCATGTGTAATCATTTTTACTTCATGGTAAAGATGCTGTCCATACTCCAGAGAGCTGACAGAGGGACGCTCCACGAAGCAGAGGTAAGAACAAAGTTACCATCCTGTGAAATGGGGAAAAAATGGATCCATTTCAATCCAAAAATGTTTATAAATTAATAGAAGTAATCTAAAAGCTAGTCTGTATAAGTTAAACAACTCACGTTGCTTATAACTGATAAAGCAAATGGTCTGAAATCAAACCATTTTCTTAAACCTAAGCTGCTTTTTCTCTAAATGCCAAACTGTTCTCAGTATGTTTTGGATCCAACGAATCAAACTTGAGATTTAAAATTAGTTTTCCTACCCGGGAAGGCTCGATGTGAGAGATGGCCGATCCGTGGCAGGTGTAGTCGGCCGCCTCCTCTCCGGAGAAGATGTTGTAAAGCTTGAGGTGACCGGAGCACGTTCCCAGCATCAGGAAGCGCTCACGGGCCGAAAAGGCACAACAGGTGAAACTGCTATCGCCTCCATTGTTTTCACGGAAAACTGACACGGGGCGAAACCTGAGGAGGAAAACAAGAGGAAACAGAGTCAAAGAGAAAAAAAAATCAAGTTTGGTTTAGAGCTTTTAAAAAGACATAGGTGTTTTTTCTTACCTGCTGAATATTAGCTGTCTATCCAGACTTCCTCTGTCCACACCCCGGTACTTCGGATACAGCATCCTGCTCCCC
Source organism: Poecilia latipinna (assembly GCF_001443285.1). Taxonomy (NCBI): domain Eukaryota; kingdom Metazoa; phylum Chordata; class Actinopteri; order Cyprinodontiformes; family Poeciliidae; genus Poecilia; species Poecilia latipinna. The sequence continues at coordinate 287,681 of NW_015112790.1, read as the reverse complement.
AGACGGGCAGTGAAGTTGGGTGAAGCCTGTCGCCTCTGTTTGGACTCTGGGCAGCGGTGAGGGTTGAAAAGGGAAAAAGGTGGACAGGTGGTGACGGGATTCGAACAGCGGGCGTGTTGTTCTCTCAGGTACTCTGTGATGATGCTGTCAAGGGTCGGCGGAGAAGGCATGTGGCGCTCCAGCTGCTTTTTCATAGCTGGGGTCTGTTTCAAAGAAACATTTATGAAATCAGTGTTCTAGATTGCTGATTTATAGAGAAATCAGTAATCTAGATCAAAAGAATAATGAAACAAAAATAGATGTCAAGAAACTGATATGCTTCAAGGCAACAGCATAATTGCAAAAAAGATTGGGGCCCTAATGTGGGCCTAAAATTGATACAACAAAATCGCAAATAGTCTGGACGACTGGTGTAAAAATCGCTCTGCTGATGACACAAGCATGAAACTTATCACAAATGTTCACCATCACATGCCTATCGATTCTTGAGGTGGAGTCATTTGAAAATGTAATTACCTTAGTGCCAGTTTTGCAAAGTAACCAGCCACTGAAAATAACTTTAGTAATTTTAGAAAAATGAAATTTGCTACAAGAAATATAAAGCCTTTTGTTGAGAAGTGAGATTTCTATTCACAATAAGCAAAGGTTCAAGCATAAGAGAGAAAAGGAAAAAAAAAAAATTCTTGCCAGGGCTGAAAGATGACTATCATCTCCATCACTGAAGAGCAAAAATAACTCAATTATCAGATGTCTGCCATATTGTTAAAAAATTAGCACAATTAATTAAATGGAAAATCTGGCATTACAGTCATGCAATTTTTACTACCACATTGCAGGAGTTTTTATGAATTGAAACAAAAAGTTCGACTGACCTGTATGAAAGCACCATGGTCAGACTTCTGTCTAAGTGCACGCAGTTTTTTCCCTGAGCTGCAGTTGCCCGCTGGTCGTTCCCGAGAGAACAAAATTCGCCCAACAAGATGAGAGCTTTGACCAGGATGAGGAGGAGTGTTGGGAGCCGCTGAGGTAGACACCATAGTACCTGACGAGTGAGGAATGGCAGAAGAACGGGAAGCGGAGGGGGTAGAGGGCGCTGAATTACCTGAGGATAAGGGAGAGGGCCCAATATTGGCAGCAACACGAGCTGCGACACCACCAGCAAACCGACAAGTCCTAGATTTGGAAGCGGAGGATGTAGGGGTGACACCTGAGGAGGCGGAGTTTGGAAAGAGAGATGCTGCAGGTAGGTTTGCCTCTTTGACCAGGGTATTTGCTGTGTCGTGTAGTCCTTTAGCAACAAGGTGGTTCCTAATCAAAATGAGCAATTCCTTCTCAGAAAAAGTGATGCGAGTCTGAGCAACAACGTTGGCTTTCTGCAGGCGTGACAGCGAGACCTCCGCGCCCATGATGAGGGGCTTGCCCGACACTCGCTCCGTCAGTTTGGCGGCGTAGCGACAGAAGCGGACATGTTCGCTCCGTTTGTCCTGCAGCACCGGCTCCTTCATGAACTGGGAAGGAGAAAACAAAAACACGAATGATTTTGCCGGAAAACTCTAATAATATTTTCCATCATAACGAGATCTTTTTTTCTGATAACCTTTGAAAAACAAAGTAGTAGTTTGAGTGAGAAATCCCACATTATCTATTAAAAATTAAAATAAAAAAATAAATAAAACTAATTTTAAAAAATTACAATTTTCTCTTAAATTTTCACAAAACAAGATGAGGAAAGTCTTAAGCAATATATTTCTGGTCGTGATAAAAATCTTTAGAATTCTGCAACATGGAATACACTTGTAGAGATAAAAAAAACAATAATTGTGTAATCCTGCTGATAATAGTTTTGTTTTTTTTTTTGTTTTTTTGTTAAATATGAAATATTTTAAGTCTGTAAATCACTGAATTTTTTTGAAAGGAGTTTTGATTGAAGGTCTTTTTGTCACCTGCTGAATGTGACCGCTGGCGAACAGCGGCAACTTGCTGATGATCTGTCTGATGGCGGCGCTACGAGAGAGTCCGACCAGAGCCTTACAGGCCAACGCTCGGATCAGGTCTGCATCCGTGATGGGAACCTTCACCGACAGCAGAGACAGGAGCACCTGCAGCCAGAAGAGGAGCAAAGTATGATCTCTGGAACGATGAGGAATTCGATTTGATAAAATATGCAGCATATAGTTTCATCAAAACAAACACAGGCATTTTGAATACCATGTTTGAGACTGCCTACCTTTATGCCGTTATTGTTCTGCACCACTTGCCACATGTGGGCCAGCACCCTGTTGTGGGAGGGAGGGGGCTGCTGGGGGTGCAAAGGCTGCCTGAGGGGGGCGACAGCAAAAGCACTGAGGCTCTGGTCCGGAGCGCACACACAGTTTATTATGACCTGAGGTAAACATGAAGGACATGATCAGAGTGGGAGAAAACAAACAACTAAAACAGCTGCAGGAGCTGATGCTTTCTGACATGATTCTGAAACCCAGGCAAGACAATGTGAAGTCAGATATATTTTATATCTGTAAAAATAATACATAATAAATAAAAGATAAGAAAAAAAATCAGAGCTATCATTTTCATCCAAACTAGGGCTGTCTCTGAAAGTTGCATGACAAGTTCTCAAGAATAAAAAGATTCAGCATGCTCTTACCTTTATGTTAATTAATTTTAGCTTAAGCAGTGAACAAATAGAAAAATCCAGTGAGCCAAGCTTACTTGCAAAGCAGACTTCTGAATCTCAGCATCATTGGGAAACACTTCACCTTCAGCAACACCCAGAATGATGCTCATACCTACAAAAAAAACAAAACACAATACACAGAGAGGCACACAAAAATCCTGAGATGAAAATCCCTGAACTTCTCTTGTCTAAAATCAGTGTTAACGCAGAAACGTTTTACAGACCTACAGTGGGAACAGGGGACCTGTTTTCATCAATAACTTCCACGGTATCAGCCAGCACTAACTGGACTTTAGGAACAACTGTCAGGATAGCCAGGATGTCCAAAGCAAAGCGAACTATGTCGCTCCTGGAGAGAAAAACACCACCAGATGAAAGAAAGCAAAGAAAAGAAGAAGGTAGTTAGTTCCTTTGCTGCTGCCATTCATCTTTCTGCTATATCTCTTTTTCTTAAAACTCATCTCAGCTCATATTATTCCTACCGGCGAGTCAGATTACCTGCCATAGTAGGTCTTCCAGTCACAGGCTGCAGATATGAGCTGCAGCATTAAAGGAATACAGGACAACTTGCAGAAGACTTGAACTGGCTCCCAGGGGCCCTCAGGAGGTCCACACTCGATGAGAAACTCCATCATCTCAATTATTTGCTCTCTGGTATTTGCATATGCCTGGAAACAGTGAATTATGAAGGTAAACATAACATCTCAATGCGCTGATATGTACTGAAGATTTGAAAAAGTTCAAGGCACTGCATAGAAAATGGAATTTAAAAAAATAAGTTATGACAGAAACAGAAAAATAGGCATATTCATGTTGAAATATCCTAATTCAACGCATGGCAAACATCTGCCTGAGGGATCTCACCCATATGTTATAAACAACAGATGTGATGTTAATATAATGCAGCCTGCCATTATATTAAACAGGAGAGAACTCATCAATACGCAAACGGACAGAAAATTACTGTCTTTCATTTTGATTTTGGATTTAATGACAAACTGCTAGTTTACACTGAAGAAACTGTTTGTACCTTGTAAGGTGGCTGCTGAGGGATGATGGTGCCGCTTTCTGAAGTATGCAAAGACTGTTTCATTTGTTCTGTCTTCACTGCCAGGTGAGCCTCAAAGTACCTTCACAACCAGATTGATGATACAACAATATTAAATGCATGGTACAATAAACTGATGCAGGCTGAATGAATAAACACAGCAGAAAAAAAAAGGTTTTACTCTGAAACACAGACATATCTAATTTCACTTATTCTCAATAAGTTTATTGTTTTTTTTTATCTGAATGTGCATTTAATATCACCATACCTGCGCAGCGCCATGCAGGTGTGCTTAGCCGTCTGTCTGTTGGAGAACACCTGGTCTTCATTCATCAGTGGTGCATCGTTGTCTGTGTTGAGGATCTCCAAAGTGCTGATCTACAGGGAGAAAGAAAGTTACTAAAGAAAAATGAGGTTTCAGTTTCAGAGTATCAGGAAGAATTTCAAATTTCTTTTATGGAAAAAAACAAAAAAACAAAAAAAAAACATGATTCTGAAATACCAGAGGAATTTTAGTCAAAGATAGTGTATTAATTTAGAAACAATTGCACCATCAGAGAAACAACATGTGTATGGTTTAGTACTAACCAGATTGACCAGCCTGCGTAGACCATCCAGCTGGTCAAAGAGCTGTAACACCACCCTGAATGAAAAAGAAATGGAGAAAAACATGGTGGCGTGGCAGATGCCAGAAGCGTGGGAGGACTCCAACAACCACAGAGCGTAGGACACCAGGTCTGTCAGCACATCCCCTGGGAACATGCACACCTAGAGGGAACACGGAGAACAAGGCGGTAAGATGGGGGCGATCAACCAAGACAAAAATATTATCCCAACATCTTAAAAAAAATAATCACATTAAATCTATTTTTTTATTAACTGCCTAGAATTTTGCTGAAAACTAATATTTAAAGATCTCCTTCTGACTTGCATGTCAACATATGCGGTGCTCATGTTCACTGTACCCTCTCCATTGCATCCTGATTGTACGCCAGGTAGTAGAGGCAGAGGGAAACGGCTGTCGCTGCCATGGATGGTCTCGGGATCTCCAGGAGTTTCTGCACTCCTCCATGAGCAATGAACTCGGTCGCAAACTTCTTATGAAGGAGAAGTGAGGCGAGATACTGAAGAGAGAAAGAACCAAAACAACATTTATTTATGGAATCACTACCTTACATATTTACAGGTCTCCAATGTGTTTGCTGTGGTGTAATTTTTGTTCTTTATTTCCAGATATTACTCATCTCTCTCTTGTTGAAAGCAACAACAGAAATGATAAAAATGTTTTTAAAAGAATTCAAGGTGTTGAGACAAACTGAATCAACTACTTATGCTTTACGTATTCATGTTATATAACCATGGCTTGTCATGCAAAATAATCTTTTACAAATTTTACCAGTAATTTCCTATAAAACAGGAGATTAGTTCATTGATCACTTCATTTTTAAAAATATCAGTAAAAATATTTGCAGAGATTTATTCTAAAATGTCTGTAGATTGTTGGTCTATTCCAGAAAATGTAAAAAGCAACAAACAAAACTAATTGAAAAAGAAATCAATATTTTTTTTCCATCTGTGGTTGACCAGGATGATGAGCCAAGCTTTCAAGTTTTGATGGCCACTAATGTGAATCTCCAGGTGTTCCTCAGTATTGAGCAACTCCACACAGCGAACCCCACCCACAGACGTAGAAATTATCTTCCACATACAGACAGACGCCCTCTGTAGCGGGGAGGGTGCTGATGGGTAAATGATACCTTACTTTTAAATTTGAGGTCCAAAAATATTTTTTCTTTTATTAAATTAGATTAGCAAAACACTTTTCTTTTGGGGCGGACTTTGGCATTTTCTTTAAACAACTAAGCAGTACTTTTCTTGGCTTGTTTTTAAAATAAATTTCTAAAACATAAACAAAGATATTAATACTGTAGATTAGAAAGTAACAAAATTAACAAACGCAAAATAACAAAAAATACATCAAAGCCTGTTGGATTTATAAAGAAAAACTGCATCACTGTTTTTGAAAATGATCTCACCAACAGTGCATCAAATGTAAGCTGAACATTTTTGGTCTTCCTGAGGTCGATGTAGTTCATCATCAGCGAACGAGTGTCCATTTTCATAAAGATTGCAAGCAGCTGCAGAAATCAAAAAGATTATTTAAATTGCAGACTAGTTTCACAAACTTAACTGTCTAAAAAGACAAATATAACCAAACTATCCCAAATTGTTTTTAAATTATTTTTAAAGGAATGCTACAGCAACTTTATATTTTAATGCATAAAAACTGTAACATACTGTAGCTTTGAGTTGATACACAGTGATCAACAGTTCTTTTCGATAATATTTACACATATCAGAAAACTCACAATTGTGTTTCATTTTCTTTAGCTTTACCCATAAGATTCTGCTAACATAAGAAGCCAAAATAGCAAAGTTATTAATCACTATACCAGTTCTGCTGTTTGTTAGAGTACCATTATGTGCAACAGATTCTAAAAAGCTATTCTGCGTTCTTCATATTTTCTACTCCTAATCTCTTGTTTGAGCATCACATCACCACTCTTACCTCCTGGTAATCTCCAAGTGGTGTCAGATACTGCAGGATGAGCCTCTGCTCCATGGTTGGGCTCAGCGGCAACAATCGGTACTCTGAGCCAATCAGAATGGAGCTCATCTCAGACCAGGATGAGCTGCTGCTTGGCTGCTCGCTGGTAGCAGCCACCTCAGCCTCGTCCTCAGTCCCACTGGCGGACGTAGTAAAATTTAGTTTCTGTTTAGCCTTCCTCCCATTCTCAACCTGTTTTGTCCCTCCTCCTCCTTCTTCTGCTCCCTGAGTGTCGTCCTTCTCCTTTGAAGTCGGATGTGGGCTAGCTTGGTACATAAAACTTGGAAGAAGACGAGCAGAGCTGCTGCTACCACCACTGTCTCTCTGGGCCGAAGATTTGCCATTTGAAATCGAGCTGCTGCTCTCTGCAACATTTTTTTCTTCTGTCCCCTCCTCAGAAAATCCTGTCTGGATTTGCTGATGTTTTGTGACACCTGACATATGGGGAGCTTCATCCTGAGAGTCTTGAGGTAGATTCTGGGCAGTGTGGGTGGGACTGAAGCAACTCGTGTGCTCTACAGACTGCAACTCGTGTAGACGTTTGATCATCATGGGTACCTGGATATGGAGAGCAGAGTAATTGCAAAATAAATATGCTTTTTAATTAAGCTGGGTTAAACTAAACACTGCTAATGAAAAATAAACCAATATTTTTCTACAAATGAGGTGCGACACCCACCAGCTGAGCATTTTCTTCTTTATGGCTCGTGGCTACTTCTTGGTTGCTCATGGCTTTGGCCAGCAGGCCTGTGGCATAGATGCATAATGGCCGCTGAGCTTCACGGGCCCATGTGAACAACTTCCCAACCAGACCTTCCTGTAATCCACACAAAACAAAACTGACAGCTGACTGTTTTGCTTAAATGCATCAAAACACTCAAAGATGCGTTTCTTTCTTTTTGGCTGCTAGAAATAATTAGAACTCTTTGCTCGACACCTGAAGACCCTGTGCACCCTTATTAAAATAAACTCTTTAAGCTGAGAAGTTCACATAATTTCTTCAGGACAAAGGATAAAAGAAATTACATTTTGTAATTTAACAGATTTCATTTTCTTGCAATAAAATGAATCAAATAAAAATAAAATGGCCATTCTTTTCGCATCTCCAATGAGATGCAGTGTGGTATTGTCTAATCCTGTGTGTGGATTGATGTGCGTTTACCTCAACCTTTAAATGAACTGGACACCTTCATTTTGGAGCAATAGAGTTAAAATACAAATTCTAAAAATTGGCACTCTACTCTCAAGTCCTAAAATGCTACATGTTATAAAAATGTAAGAAAGACACACATTCTTGTTTTTTCCCCAGTTTCACTACAAAAGATCTTTTCAACAGCTTGAGGCCTATCCATACATATAAAGTTTTTCATATTTTCAAAATCTTTTCTATGTTTTTATGTCTGTTCTGTTCAAAAATCTAAGGGTTTTTTTATAGGGAAAAAATTATTAGTTGAACATTTTGGCCATTTTTTTTTCTATTAACCTACTAACTATTTAAACTATTAACCTAGAAGTAGTTGTTTGTGATACGTAAATAGTCATGATTTTTTTTTTTTTTTAATTACATCTTTATTGCGCTTTTCAAATACGGAGCTCACCATTTTTTTACTAGCGCAATGAATGATGGGCCGATGACGCGAGTAGGTCATGGCGGACATACTATGGCAAGCCGTTGTAACATAAAATCGGCTATGTCAAAAAAAAAATTGGTTTTGTTTTCGGAAATGTAAGTGCGGCTTAATCGCACCACACTTGAACTTCAGATATCTAAAATTTGTTTATGACTAAACATATTAGTTCATTCAGATATCTGTAATTACATTTTGACTAGAAAAAAGAACCTCTCTGCGATACCTCCTAGTATATTCTAACATAAATATCAACTTTATCATTAGGTTGTATGGAGGATCCATTTAAGAAGGCTGCAATAAATTACTAACATCTGATACAGGCTCATTCAATACATCTGAAAATTATTGAAAGGTCAATTTATTTTAAGAACTGTATCACTAGGTGAAACACATTTTTGATTAAATGCACACAGATGGATGTTTGAAAACCTTTATCTTAATTATCCACTTACAGTTAATGAAAACATGACATTGGAAATTAGAACACATCAGACCAATAAAAATGTTTAAAAACAGAAACATGATCTTAATGAAAAGTTTGTTTAGTATCTGCTTAAAGATTGTTATTTTCAAAATTGAGCTCTTTCTATACTGTGGTATTTTCTGTTGTACAGAACAGTCAGTATTTTGCAGACACCCAAAATTCTGCAGGCATCTGTTTGGACAGCTTAGTGGAAGAGCAAGAGGCATACAATTTCTTAATTCAGAAATCTAATTTTGATTAACCAAAATTAAGTTCAAAATATCTTAAATTGTCATCATAAATATGGGATCCTTGAAATGACAAATTCGGTTACACCATTTGTGATATGTTGAAAAACATTTTGGTCCATCAAAGTCAAATTGAAAATATTGTGAATTGTTCATTTTACTATTCATAATGTAATTAAATTACCATTCCCGATAGTTAAAACTTCACCAATTGTAGACAAAACCAAATTTTGGACATCTAGATTTCCCAATCCTGGTCCTCAAGGCACACTGTCCTACATATTTTAGAGGTTTCCCTGCTGTAATTATGCCTGATTCAGCTGACTGCAGTTCAACAAACGCCTGTTAATCAGTCATCGATTGAAATCAGCTGAAGGAAGGAAATACCTAAAACATGCAGGGCAGGGTGCCTTGAGGACCAGGGTTAGGAAAGACTAATCTAGAATGTAATTAAAGATAGTAAGGCGAAACTGAGTTTATGCTAAACGGCTTACCATATTTGCGCCAACGAACAAACCAAAGCAAGTCGTCAAGGCTGATGTTACCATACGGACGTACCGTGAGTGGCTAGTCTAGTAAGAGTTTTTGCATTTGAGTAAAGTTGGACAATGCCACACTGCGTCGCTTTAGGTTGTCATTATAACACAAAAAAGAACCGAAATACTCAAGTGAGTCTTCATCGTTTCCCAAATGAAAAAAAAGTTAGAGCGCAATGGGAAAGAGCCGTTGGAAGAATACATCTTCCTAAGAATCCATATTTGTGCTCTCAACACTTTTCTACAGAGGACTATGAGTCATTTGTACGTGCACAATTAATGAAGGAGCTAACGGGCGGTCGTTACCCACGCAAACTAAAATTGAATGCCGTGCCGACGATTTTTCCCCACAAAGCGCCTCAACACCACCCGGTAGCGGTAGGAAAACCCGGAGCTAAACGTCAGAGGCTGACAAAGCTGGGCGCTCAAAATGATAGCGAAACTACCGCCATTGGTACTGCCCGTCAGCTCACGAACCGGACAACTGTAAGTGACATTTATTTCTTTATTTAATATTTTACGCTATCTCGCTCTCTCCTCTTCATCAGTTTGGTTCGCTTCATTTTCATTTCCTCTCGTCATTTATCAAAAAATAAAAATTAAAAAAATACTGTTCTGTGTGTACAGAGCTAGCGCCATAGCACCTGGTGTACCTCATCTACCCAAGATGCATTCCAGCGTAAACATGTCCTCTGTGTGATGAATGTTGACTGTGTTTTATTTAAATATATAAAAACAGCTTAGGTACAATATTTTTGCCCTTTACTTTTACATCTTAAATAAATGTTTTAAAGTAAAGTCTAATGTTACATATGAACTTGACTCCCTTTTACAACCTGAAGTAAGACATCTCATCAACATGCTGGTTCATATAATAAGTGTAGAACCTGAAAAATTTTACAAGAGCTCAGTCTTCCAGTTTAAGACAAAAAAGAACATGAATGTCCACCCATTAGAGCAGGATTAAAATCCAGAAATAATTTGAATTTCAACAGCACGCAGCTTATAGGTATGCACTGGTATGTGGGCATTTTGTACCAAACAGGTGTTCTTAAATGCAATGTCAGACTTAAGAATATTTACACAAGTTTAATAAGCAGAAGAGATGTTGATAATGTCCTCTTTTACTCCAACTACCAACTCCAACTTTCTCTTTCACTCTGCATGATCTAATAGGAATAAATGCAAAAAGTACCTTTTCTTCAAAGACGACAGCTGTGTCCAGACCTGGGACAATGTTCTGAAGGAGGCGACATGCTGCTGTGTTGAGACTAATGTCTCGACTGCTCATGATATACGTGTCCAAAAGCTGTAAGATACCGGAAAATCTTATGGAAAAACCAATTCAAATTTCCTTAACTAACACTTCTCAAATGGAGAAGCCTATATTTGAATTTTTAGATTGACATGATTGATAATAGTTGGAATTTAAATTATAACGTATATATCCTAATTTGTTGGACGTGCACACTTCATAGACATATTGCATTAGTAAGAAATGTACACACATAATATAAGACAAGCAAACTGTAAAGGTTACCGAATTAGTGAAGTCATCATTTAAAAACAGCATCCTCAGCAGTTGCCCCAGCATACAGTTTGGGTCAGCTCGTCCTGAAAGATTACACACAAGTGGAAGTCAACAACTGATCAAAAGTGTTTTAGACTAAACTCACTTAAACTAATCTATGTTTTTGAGGTTCAATGACATTTAAACAAAAACTGACCATAGAGCATACAAAGTTTGAAAATGTGCACACACCTGGATGACGATCGTCAAAGGGATCAGGGTCTGATTTGTAATATTCTTCTGTCTCCTGTTCAATCAGCTCAGATATTCTACAATAAAATAAGAGTAAAAGCAGAAAAAAAATAGTTTACATGCAGTTACTTCTCCAAAAAGAAGTAACTGAAAATGATGACCTCTGCACAAAAACAAAGGATCTGACCTTGTTAAGATGGACACCAGTTGCTCTGTGGTACCCTGCCGCGTTTCTTCCCACTCGTCCAACAGTCTGGCGAGATCTGCTTTTGCGTCCACAGCCATGGCGACGGCCACGGCAGCCGATAAAGCGGCTGACCATGCAGAAGACAGCACAGCAGACAGGGCAGGTGATGGATCTTCATCTTGGGAGGACATTGCACCCTGGAGAAAACAGGGGAGAAGATGGAATGACACAATATTGACTCAACATAAAGCGATGAGATGAATAAATCATGCAATCATAGTTTATGACTTGTATGTATTTTAATCCTTAGGGGGGGAAATAGTACAGGCCAGCTTCAAACAAAAACAGAAATTTTTATTGGATAATAAAAGCCTGATAAGTACAGCTTTTGATAAAATGTAAAAGGTAAAAAATAACATATCTCAAACAGAAAAAAGTAGCTTATTCTAGATTTCTGTTTTCCCAACTGCTTGGGTGTGAGAGTTTTATTTTTTAGCCTCAGTCGTATGAATCCAAAATAAAGAGTGGAGCATGTTCAAAGCACCTAAAGATAAACCAGAGAAGCTGAAAATTGACTTTTTTCACTCTTCCAATTTTGTTAAACAATATTTGGGAGTAACAGGAATTTATTTACAACTTAGATTTAACAGTTTCTTTGAATAATCAAGATAAAGCATGTAATAATAAAGAAGTAAAGCATGAAATACATTCAAATAAAATGTAAATGTACAAAGGCAGATATAGTATAAATGGCTAGAGATGCCACAATAAATAACTAAATAATTTGTCAATACATTTTTGCATGTCTAATTATTTCAATTAAACTGCAATGTAGCACACTAATAAAAAAGCAATACTTTAGCTATTTTATGAGAAGATAATGATTTTAACATAATGAACTCAAGTTTTAATTGTTTAAATACATAACTAAAAGTGGAAAAAATTAAAACTTGAGTTCATTATGTTAAAATCATTATCATCTCAATATTGGGTATTAGTTTGCAAATTTTATATTATATGTGCTGTAGTACATCATACTTATCACATAGCATCTAACTGGTTAGCCTGCAAAGAAACTACAACACAGACCAGTCACTTTGTTTTGTAATCTGAGTCCCTTGGACAGGTAAGACTGAAAATCTAAATTAAAGCCAACAAGTACTGCAAAACAAGACCTAGAAATAATTTAAGAAATACTTAAATAGATGTGAATACTTTTAACATGTTGGTACTAATTTTAATTTGGATAAATTGGATTAAAAATTCAAACAATTAATAAAATATTAAAGTAAGTGTTGGACTATGTATTTGTATAAAGTAGCACATAGTCTTAGGATAAATAAAGATAGATGCTTCAGAATAGTACGTGCGTATTATTTGTCTAATTTTGAGTAATTTCAGTCACTTCTGGTCCCAGTGAACATAGTAAACTTCATTCATGAACCTGAAATACAAATAGAAGCGCTTCTGTTGAATCTTCCCGTTGCTTTTGCTCATGATTTCCCCTTAATACTTACCCTTAGCTGCCGTGAGAATCGTCGCGGCCTCATCTCGACAACAGGCGTCAGAGGTCGTGACAGATGAAAGCAGTAAACGTTTTAAACCCGAACCAACAGGTGAGCCTGTCTGCTGCAGGACAGCTGGTTTATTTGTTGCTTCTTCAGTTACTGGGCTTAGCTGGCTGGTACCAAACTCATTTAATATCAATAATTTCAAGCTGCACCCACCGAGTCCTCCGCATAAATATCTCTTGTTCATGTGACGGAGAGATAAGCTCCTAAATGAGCCTCCGAGCTCCCCAACAGCATGTTGACACTGACAGTCAGTTGCCTCATGTAACAGCTTTAGCTAGCAACGCAACATCAGGTTTTTGTGCATTACTTACACGAGAATAGGCTTTCTCAGCTCCGTGTCAGTCGTCTAACTCGTTAGCGCTTCCTTTACTGGTTTTCTAAAAAAAAAACTTGCTTGAAAGTAATAAAAAAAGTAATCTCTGTCTGACAAATTTAAGAAGGAAAAAAAGTTTCACGTTTATTTTCAAACTTCTCCCCGGCGAACGTACGCTACGTCACCAAACGACCAGTCGACGTTTGATGACGATATTAGACGAATGTTCTCATGGGATTTGTAGTCCTCAATGTATCCGGAGAGGTTTGCAGCTCTTGCGAGCACGGAAGAAGAATTTAATTCAGCATGAGTATACCCAAGAAAATATTCAAAACAGAGCAATTCCAAAGACATTGCTGTGTCCCGTTTTGTTCGGCGTCCTCCAAATGTAATAGTTTCCATTCTTTTCCTACTGATTCAGACTTGAGGAAACAATGGCTGATAAACATACGGCGTGATCCTTGCACAGTTACCGCTCACACCAAAGTTTGCAGCGGACATTTCACTTCTGATCAGCTCATAGAGCCAACATCTCTGAATGGTGGTCGGAGGCTGGTTAAAGGTGCTGTACCAACATTGTTTCAATGGAATATCTGTGAAGGTAAAACAGAACCACCCCCTCTACAGGTACAAGAATGGCACAGTTTACAGACGGACCATAACTACTGCTTTATACCCGGACCCCCTGCAAAGAAAAGGTCATCATCTTCTGAATTGGACAAGTCAATCTCAGCAACAGAAGACCAGTCCAAATACGTAAAGAACCTGAGGAAGAAAATTTGGGAGCAATTTATTCAGCAAGAGTTTTGTTTACAACGGTTTGCTGGCTCTGATGACGACATCCAGTTTTACACCAGGTAAACCTAATTTTTGTTTCAGCTTTGTATTTTTTGAGCTGTGAAGGATGTCAAAAAGTAAACTTTATATAAATACAGTTTACTTTTTGACTTATAAAATCAGTATCGACCAAGAGAAGCTGGGTCGTATGTCTCGTAAATAAAGTCTGTGTGTGGAATTTAATCTCAGTATAAATTCAGCTGTTCTGTGAAGGCCTTAGTCATTTGTTAGAGAGCATCAGTGAACTCACAGCAACATGGAGATCAAGGAACACACCAGACAGAATAGATGTTAGATTTTAAAATGCTAGACAAAGATTTGAACATGTCAGGACTTTTCAGTCAATCGTTACAAAATGGGTGTACAGCTGAACTGATAAGCCAGACCAAAGAGCTTGAAGCTGTCAGCTAAAGGTGGTTCTACAAAATATTGACTAAAGGGGACTGAACACAAATGAATGACATTCTGTTTATAATTTAAACAGAATGTTTAAATTATGACCTTCTGTTATAATTTGACATTATAACAGCATGTTATTACATTCTGTTAAATTTAGAACTTGTTTGAAATTTGTTTCAATTTCAAATAAATTGAAAACTTTCTTATTTCATTTTAAAACTATACATGACAATTTTATTTTGTTTTTCAAATAAAATTCCCAGTCAAGTTTTTTTTTTTTTTTTTTTTTTTTTTTTTTCTTTTTAACTTTGGAAAATTTTCTGGGGTTCCCTACACATGGAAAAAAAAACAAAA